>NC_053429.1:47506810-47705127 GCF_007990345.1 Gossypium hirsutum | reverse complement strand
CTTATTTAATACATAAATTTATCAAAATAGCATTTAATACGAACTTTAAAAAAAATTACACTTTTGCCCCTAAACTTTTGCATAATTACACTTTTGCCCCTAGGCTCGGGAATTAAACTTTATTCCTAATTCTTATGTTTTATAACATGATGATCACTTTTCCCTTCTATGGAAACATCAAATTCTCTCTCTAACATATACTTGTGACTATTAGGTATTTTTGCCGATTAAGCCCTTTTACTTGTTTTCACTAAAAACCGAGTAGCACAAGTTGTCTAACATAATTTAAAACCCCATATTCTATCATAAAACATCAAAATACACAAATTTTGCCTATGGGTATTTTTCCAAATATAAACCCTAGGTTGAATTATTGCTAGCATAAGCTTAATCGAGCTTCCGGGATTCCAAAAACGTAAAGAACATTAAAAACGGGGCTTGGAATCACTTACTATGGAGCTTGGAAGCTTGAAACAAACCCTAGCTATGGAGAACCCTTGAAATTTCGGCCTAATGAAGAAGATGGACAAAAATTGGCTTTTAATTTTGTTTTAATTCATTTTAATAACTAAATGACTAAAATACCCTTACTACTAAACTTTCCAAAAATTCCTTCCATGTCCTAATTTTGTCCATGAACTTAAAATTGGTCAAATTGCTATTTAAGACCTCCTCATTAATATTCCAAAACAATTTCATACTAAAAACTTCTAGAATGCAAGTTTTGCAACTTATTCGATTTAGTCCCTACTTTCAATTTAAGCACTTTAGGCATAGAATTTCATCACAAAATTTTCACACAATCATGCAATCATATCATAAACATCAAAATCATTGTAAAATAATTATTTCTATCTCGGATTTGTGGTCACGAAACCACTATTCCGATTAAGTCCTAATTCAGGATATTACATATCAGCTGTGAGTTAAAGACTCCGATGTGCCAAAAATTGCATTCCGAATGAGGCACCGGCATTATGAGTTTTTAGTTATGCCTTTCGGATTAACGAATGCACCTATTTTTTTTATGGATCTAATGAATCAGATCTTCAGACCGTATTTGGATCGATTTGTGGATGTGTTTATAAATAACATCTTAATTTATTCCCGTAATGAATCGGAGCATACTAAACATCTGAGAATTGTGGTATAAACTTTGCGTGATAAGCAGTTGTTTGCGAAGTTTAGTAAATGTGAATTCTGGTTGCGCGAAGTCGGTTATCTGGGGCCTGTTGTGTCAGCATCCAGTATTCGAGTGGATCGGAGCAAGATTTTACCGATATTAGATTAGAAGACTCCGAGAAATGTATCCGAAGTCTGAAGCTTTTTGGGACTTGCTGGTTATATTCATAAAAGGTTTCTCTATGATTGAAACCCTGATGACGAGAATGCTACAGAAAGATGTTAAGTTCGAGTGGTCGGTCAAGTGTTAGAAAAGTTTTGATCAGCTGAAAGCTTTATTGACCGAAGCTCCAGTGTTAGTTCAGCCAGAATCGGGTAAAGAATTCATAATCTATAGTGATGCATCATTGAATGGTCTGGGCTATGTTTTGATGCAGGAAGGCAAAGTGATAGCTTATGCCTAGAGGCAATTAAAGCCACATGAAAAGAATTACCCAATGCACGATTTGGAATTAGCAGCTATCGTGTTCGCATTGAAGATTTGGTGCCACTATCTGTTCGGTGAGAAATGTCATGTGTTTTCTTATCACAAAAGCTTAAATTTTTTTATAACTCAGAAAGATTTGAATTTGCGACAGCGGAGATGGTTGGAATTGTTGAAAGATTACGTGCTAGTGATTGACTACAATCAAGGAAAGGCTAATGTTGTGGCTGATGCTTTAAGTCGAAAATCTTTGTTTGCACTACATGCGATGAATACTCAGATAGTTCTATTTAATGACGACTTGATTATAACTGAGTTGAAAGTGAGACCATTATTTATACAGCAGATTTGCAAAGCTCAAAAAGTTGATAATGAAATGTTAGCAAAACGAGCTCAATGTGATTCAAACTCTGATTCAGAATTTCGAATTGATGCTGATGATTGTTTAAGATTTGGAGGCTGAATATGTGTTCCAAGAAACTCAGTAATTCGAATGATTTTGAACAAAGCACATAGTAGTTGTTTGTCTGTTCATCCGGGAAACACAAAAATGTATAACGATCTGAAACAGCTTTACTGGTGGCCTGGTATGGAGCGTGATATCTCTGAATTTGTTTCGAAGTGTTTAATCTACCAGCAAGTCAAAGCTGAGCATCAGCTACCGTCTGGGTTACTGCAGCTGATTATGATTTTCGAGTGGAAATGGGACAGAATTACAATGGATTTTGTATCAGATATGCCTTTGTCATCGCGTAAGAAAGATGAAATCTGGGTAGTTGTTGATAGACTAACTAAATCGGCTCATTTCATTCCAATTCGCATGGATTATTCACTTGATAAACTTGCTGAGTTGTACATTTCTCAGGTTGTGAGATTACACGGAGTACCTATTTGTATTGTTTCGGATAGAGATCCAAGATTCACATCACGTTTTCCGAAAAAATTGTAGAATGCACTGAGTACGAAATTACACTTTAGTACTGCTTATCATCTGCAAACAGATGGTCAATCCGAGCGGATTATTCAGATACTCGAGGATATGTTGCGATGTTGCATTCTTGAGTTTGAAGGTACATGGGAACGATACTTGCCATTGATTGAATTTGCATATAATAATAGCTTTTAGTCGAGTATAAAAATGGCACCTTAAGAAGCTTTGTACTGACACAAATGTCGAGCACCTTTGTATTGGACTGAGCTTAGTGACAATAAGATTCACGGGGTTGGTTTGATTAAAGAGACTGAACAAAAAGTGAAAGTGATTCGTGAAAGTTTGAAAGCAACTTTCGATCGTCAAAAATCTTATCCAGACTTGAAACGAAAAGATATTGAGTTTCAAATCGGGGATAAAGTGTTTTTGAAAGTATCTCCGTGGAAGAAAATACTTCGATTTGGTCATAAAGGCAAATTGAGTCCGCTATTCATTAGACCGTATGAGATCATTGAGTGAGTCAGACCAGTGGCTTATTGGCAAGCATTACCGTCTGACTTACAAAATATTCATATCGTATTCTATGTATTGATGCTACGAAGATACCGATCTGATCCTTCATATGACATTTCCCCGATTGAGGTTGAAATTCAACCAGATTTATCCTACAGTGAAGAACCATTCGAATTCTAACTCGTGAGATCAAAGAGTTGAGAAATAAGAAAATTTCATTAGTGAAAGTCTTATGGCATTGACACAGGGTTGAGGAATCTACGTGGGAACCCGAAGATGCTATGAGAAAGCAATATCCAAACCTATTCGCTGGTAAGATTTCGGGGACAAAAATCCCTAAGCGAGAGAGTTGTAACAGCCCGGTTTAGACCCTAGTCGGAACAGTGGTTTTGGAACCAAAAATTTGAGTCAGAAAAATATTTTAATATTTTTTTTCGTGCTTATAATATGTGAATTAATATGTGTGAAAGTTTTGTATAAAAATTTGATCGTTTGTGTGTTTAATTTAGAAACAGGACCTAATCACAAAAAAATGCAAAAGTTGCATTCTATTGATAAAAGTGTCTAATTGGTATGGCTTATTTAATGTGAGGTCCTTATATTGATATTTGACCATTGGAATAATGGATGGACACAAATGCCTAATGTTAGTAGAATTTTAATGTTATGAAACAAGGTTAATCTAGTAAATGTGTAAATTAGTTAATAATTTAAGAAAACAAAAGACAAAATTTGATTCATTCATCTTAATGGACACTGAAATTGAAGAATAAAATTAGGGTTTGAAGCATAATAACATTCAAAACTTTGAAGATCAATTAGGTATGTGATTTTTTATTCATTTTTTATAATTTAAATGTTTTCGTGATTGTTGCTTTGTGTTCTATTAAGCCCATGCCTCAATTTCAAAATTTGATGATGATTTTGAGTCATGCCATTGTTGATTTTATGAGATTTGTAATGTTAATTGATGAAATATGGAAGCTTGATGATAGATAAATATGTTTTGTATTGGGATTTTTGATGAATTTGATTATTATGGGTTAAATTGTGAAATTTGTAAATTGAGGGACTAAAATGTGAAATAAATGAAATGCATGGGCTGATAAGGACCATAGGAAGATTCAGCTAAAGCATGGTTTTGATGAATTTTGTATATTTGGTGTTTTGTGTAATAAGGACTAAAATGTCAAAATTTGTAACTTTAGGGGCTAAAATGTAAAAAAGCCCAAATATGTGTTTGTTGATTAAATTGAATGAATTGGTGAATAAATGGGTTAATTTTGAATATATATAGATCAAGAAAGAAAGAACTCGGATTTAGATCGAGGAAAATCAAAGGTTATAGAGTAATTGATCCGATTCGTCCATTCCTAGTACGAGGCAAGTTTGTACGTGATAAAATTTGTTACAATTATGTTTTTAATGCTTTGATAATGTATAAATTGTATATTTGCGACTACGACTGAGTACGATGACAAGTCTACTATGTTTGGCACTTAGTGTGCGTTTCGAGATAGCTTCGACTATATACAACACTTAGTGTGCAAATTGAAATAGCTTCGGTTTTAAGTGGCACTAAGTGTGCAATACCGAGATAACTTCAATTCAATGTAATGGCACTAAATGTGCGATATCGTTATAGCTTCAGCTAAAAAAATTTATGCACTAAGTGTGCGAGTTCCTAAAGCATTGAAAGATTTTCGAATGATTTAACGTATCGAGCCAAGAGGTGAGGATGAAATAAATAAATATGGGAAAATACAGGTATGTATGATACCTATGTGGTAGTTATACTAAGTGTATGAAGCTTGATGAAATGGTATATACATGATAAATGGTTATGGATTAGAATTGAATGATGATACGAAAACTACTAAGTGTGTATTAATTGATAATTTAGATAATATGAATTGTTGAGCATTTTTGGTACGAACTTACTAAGGTATGAAGCTTACTGTGTGATATTTGTCTTTGTTTCATAGAATATCGAAGCTAGCTCGAAGATCGGGGATCATCGGGAATCATCATCACACTATCGAATCAAATCGTTGGTACTTTTGAAGCTTTGTATATATGGTATATGGCATGTATAGGCTAATGTCTATTTGGTATGTTTTGAGCTATAATGTTAGGCACGTTATTTGGCTTTTTAATGATGTAAATGTTGGTATGTTTTTAGTCGTTTAATTTGCCTGAAGTTATGTTCTTGATAAGTGTTATAGATGATACTTATAATGCTTTATATGTTTGCTTGTTTTGGTATAACGGTTTTCGCATGTTTTGGGTGTAGAATGAAGTAATTGAAATAGATGTGTATATATGGTATGGAATATGTATGAATTGGCTGATTTTGGTTGCTCATAAATGTCTTGAAATGGTACCGTTAAGGTTGAATTGTGTGAATGAGAAAATAGTGGCAAATTGGCTTTGCAAATAGCCTATTTTTTGTCCACACGGGTGTGTGTCTCAGCCTTATACGACACACGATCATGTTACGCGGCCGTGTGTTCCCTGGGGTAGTCCTACAATTTAAAGTTAGTATCGAGCACGGCCTAGACACACTGGCGTGTCTGGTGGCCGTTTGAGGCACACATCCTTGGCACATGGGTGAGTATGGCCATTTCGAAGGGTACACGGGCTAGACACACGGGCATGTGATTAGCCGTGTAACTCAAGTCAATTTAGACCACAGCCAAGGCACACGGGCATGTCTCCAGCCATGTGGTACAAGTTAGTATATATGCCCTATTTTCACACGGCCTGTGACACAAGCGTGTTTGATAACCGTGTGGGTCACACGGCCTGTTTCACACGGGTGTGTGAACTATGATTGTATAATTTTCTAAGTGTTCGGAAGTTTTTATATGTGAACCGTTTAGTCCCGAACCACTCTTATACATGTTTTAAGGTCTTTTAGAACCTTATAAGGGACAATGTGAATGTTTGAGAATAGTTTAAGATAATAATTGCATAAATGTTTGAGAATAGTTTAAGATGATAATTGCATAAATGTATGTGAATGATCTGTAATATCTGGTAATGCCTTATAACCCTATTCCGGTAATGGATACGGGTTAGGGGTGTTACAGTAAGCTTTATAGCTTAGTAAGCTCGTATGAAATAAACTGAATTTGATTATAAATATACAATTCAACAGATTGAATATATCAACAAGTAACTCATATTAACTAACAAACCTTTCTTATATTCAATCATCAAATTATACTTGTCTTTCACAAATTTCTTCAATTTAAAGCTTATACGGTTCAGGTACATACCTGTATCATCTTGTATCAATCTCATACTCAACCACGTCTTTCATTTACCGATTGAACCATTCGAAATACTATCAGATACTCGAGAAACTTACACCCTAAGTGCCATATATTTAGTCGAAGCTATCTCAATCTCATATCACATATACTACTCACACTAGAGCAATCAACGGGCCTGCTCACACAAGCTATCAGTCAAGACGTAGCTACACGGTGTTGCTCACACAAACTGTCAAATAAATACAACACATGCCGGTATACTCAACCACCGATAGGACGTACAGGACCAGCACCCGGATCACAATATCACAATAACCCCTAATGACATGTCATCCGTATCCTAATCTATTCCTAAGGTTCAACCGGGATTTTCACATTTTTCAAATCATCGTCGAACATGTCTGTATTCTCATATTCAAAGTTTATAAAATATCAAAGCATTTAAAATATGCTTATAATAAAACTTTAGAGATTCTGTTACCTTACGATGGAAGGAAAGCAACTTTTAGATGGTGGCATGGCAGTCATATGATCGTATGGTAGCAGTGCTTTCAACTTTCAATGTGGCAACAAGTGCAGCAATTAAATTAGTTAGGTATTACATTAATAGCAGTCAAAAAGTAAAGTAAAAGCTTTAGGCTTCATCTTTAGCTTTAGCTTTAGCTTCTTGTTGTGTTCTGGGTTTGCTACTTTTTGTGAAAATGGATTTAGGACTAGGACTTTACTTTTGATGAGCTAAAGCACTACCTTCTCTTAATATTGTTCTTTAAGATGAGTGGCAGTCTCTAATGTATCAACTTACGTTTAAATTCCCTCGTCTTAATAACTGATTGACGAGCTAAACACGATGAAGCGGAGCGCCTCGGAGTTGGCTCTTGAGGAGTTCAGCAGGAACACTCTGAGTACCACCACCATCGCTGCACCCTCTGCCTTCCCTGATTTCGCTCTTCATCCGCCCATCGCCCATCTTTCTAATTCTTTCCACTTCACTGAATTTCCCAGAGATGCAGCTGAGTTTAGCCCTCAAACACATGTATTATTGTCACAGACGCTTACCTCACACCTTGATTCTCAATCATCCTTCTGCGGTACTTTCTCTTTTCTTTTCTTTACTTACGTATAGATACAAATTTTCAACTTTTAATTTAGGTTATTGGATGTATGTACATATACAAATTAGGAAATGAGTCGTGGGGAAGTACAGTGTGTGAAGGGAATAACTCAAACTATAGGAGTAGGGAGAATGAAGTTAGAGGAGCTACAACTCCTTCCTCTGATCATGATCAGTCCGATGATGATGACGACGATGTAGAAGAAGAAGATGATGATGATGATGATGAAGATGAAGAAGGAGGAGAAGGAGAAGGAGAAGTAGAAGAAGCAGATGCTGGTCAGTCTGAACAGAGCTTAGACCCCTCTCATTTGAAACGCCTCCGCAGGTATTTTTAATATATACCTATATGGTATTTGGTAAAATGAATTCGTAATCCCCAGTATTGCAACTCTATTTCCTGCAGGAAGCTTTCTAATAGGGAGTCTGCCAGGCGATCAAGGAAAAGAAAGCAAGAGCAACTGGCAGAACTTGAATTCCAGGTGACTATATATATTTACTATTTTTGTAAACCTTATAGAAGCACAATCCTTAATTATTTTTCTTAATATTTCTTTGAAAAGGCTGAACAATTAAGGGGAGAAAATGATTCCCTATGCAAGCAGCTTACCAATGCTCATCAACTAATTCGTGATGTTGGCACTAACAATCGAGTGCTCACCTCAAATGTGCAAGCCTTGAGGCACAAGGTACGTATTTTCTTTACTTTTGGTATTTATTGTGATGCATACTTGTAATTTTCCTTTCATAAGGCAAAGTCTGAAAGGGTAATATAATCATTACATCATGCATATATAGGTAAAGCTGGCTGAAGATATGCTAGCTGGAGGCTCCTTCACATGTGGTTTGAATCAACTTGTTCAGAGTCACTTGACTTCACAGCAACCGATTGCTACTAATAATCACAATCTTGGGCGGGTGGTAAATGTCTCCCCCACTATTACCGTTCAAGGAGATTCTTCTTCCTATGCTGGATTCACAGACATGGGGAACTCACCAAATCTTGGCCTGCCAACTCTTGATTTCACCAATTCCAATCAGAATAATATTGGAATTGGTGGTGATGCTATGAGCTGGCCCTAAGGATTAATTTATTTTTATATGTATCAACTGTGTCCCTGCTTTGCTTTGTCGATTAGATTTAGATCCAGTTAATGTACTAGTGATATTTAGATCCAGCTTTGCTGACTGCTGAAATTGCCTTTAGTCAAATTGCTTTCATGCTTCACGTATTTCTTTTGGAACTAAATTACACTATTACATTATAATTAATAGTTGTGCATGCGAATAGTTATTAAGCAATCAAATTTTAAAGTGTAATTAGAAAATTTCGAGATTATGGTTAAAATAACTAGAGAAAATATATGATGGAAGTAACTAAGAAGTGATTTAATTAATTAAGGCCAGCAGCAGCCTCCTTCATCATCAATTCAAACTCAGAAAAATCGACCTTTCCATCCAGGTTCAAGTCGACAACTTTGAGCATCTTCTCAATCTGAGTCATATCCCACCCATTGTCCAACCCCAAGCATTGCAGCACCCTCTTCAGCTCTACTGCGTCAATAAATCCGTTGCCATCCTCGTCAAATATTTTAAAGGCTTGCCGTAGCAGCTTATTCCTCTTGGACCCATCTTCTTCTTCTTCCATCAGTAGCACCTCCTCCACCGATACTTCCTCTTCCAACCCATCACCACCAGCACCAGCGGCCAGGTCAAAGCTAGCATCGAGTTGCTCATCCTCCCCGGTGTGATCAACCAGGCCAAGCTTCTCCACCACTTGACGGGCTTTCTTCTTGTTTATTCTGCCGTTGCTTTGGTCCATGCCGAACACAGCAGTGAGAGCCCGGAGCATCAACTCATGACCTGGTGCTTGTGAGTTGTGAGCCATGGGGTCAGTGGGATCAACGTGAGCTGCTGAAGTTGGTCGTGTGTCTCCGCCTCCCAGCGCATGCAGGAACTCTCCCATTAATCGGGAACATACTCCAGTTATGCCACTCATCTCAACTGCTGCTCCTTAGCAGTAAAAAGCTAAATGCAGGAACAAATTCCTCAATAAATTAATAATTATGAGTAGTGACGAGTGAATGGAAAGAAGAAATAGGAGAAGCTCTCTAAACTCTAGTTGCTTCTCTTGTTTGTTGTACCAACACAGCAACACCAACCTAGACTCTGGTTTGGGTTATTTATAGTATTAGCCCTGGGCATTATTATAACATGGATTAAAACCACACCTCCAGGAACCTTCACAGACTAACCCTACTCTGCCATTGATATGAAATCTACACCACTCACTCAATCATTCATATTTAATACTACATAATTAAGTGGCAGGTTCAAATCTGATTAACGTTTAAATACTCATAAATAAGAAATATGGTAACTTGCATATTTAAATTAAATACAATCAGGTTGTGACCAGGATGATGCATGCATTAAATTATTTGTAGAATATATATTATATAATTGTGGTTAAGTGTTATGTCAGAGACAGACTGTTGGGAAAAGCAACTCTGGTATCCAGCCTGTCCTGTCCGGACGATGTATCTGATTGCTGTAATTATAAGTATTACTATCCTTTAACTGGTGAAATGTGTAAAGTTTTTTATTCCTACTAGCACGGATGGATGCAAGTGGCGCGGGAGGGCGGTCGTCCCTTTATAATTTTCATATTTTTAAATTTTATTTATAAATTATCATATATTTTAGATTTGATATAATATAACATTTATCCTTCTTAATCAAATTGTATTTTATATAATTTATTTCCTTAAACCATAACATTATACTTTATATTAACAAAGTAATTTTTAATTTTTAATTATATAATTTTAATAATAATAATCAAATATTAATGTATGATAGACCTTAAAAAACTAAACTTAGAGGCCAACTTGGATTTTAAAGCCAAATTCTAAAATTAATTGATTTGGCCCATACCCATACATACTAGGTTAGTGACTTTCTTGTATTTTGATTTGTATGTCTTGCTAAGGAATTATCTTCCTTTGGTAAGGTTTCGACATTGCCAAGATAAAAAGAAAGGAGTTTGATGCCGAGACTAAGAGCACAGAGTGAAAAAATACAAATTATCTTCCTCTTGGCTTCTTACGCAAAAGACCTCTCGATTTGATGACCTCACAATTGAGCATCACTATCAGTTTGATATATTCATTGTTGGTATCAATTCATTGCTAACATAAATGAATTTTCGCTTTAATAATGATGTAGTGCAATTATTTCTTCTAAGCTTCGCTTTGGATCCACACGATAATTACAAAGCTTTTTGGGTGGAAGATATTTGCAAGCTTATGAATGATTTTTATCCAAACGATTTTATGAAGAAAAACTACACATGAAATGTAACACCCCTAACTCGTCTCCATCGCCGGATTAGGGTTACAGAACATTATCTTACAATCAGAAAGATTTAACATCATAATATTAAAATAAATTAAACATATCATAATCCATTCAATCACATGCATTTTGTCCCGAAATCAAGCCCTCGAGACCCTAAAAATAGCTTAGAAGTAATTCGGGACTAATTTGAAACAAAATGGAAAGCTTAAGAAAAAGTGGAAAAAATTAAAAACAAGGGTCACACGGCCGTGTGAAATCACCCCAAGCCGTGTAACTTTCGAACAAGGGACACACGGCCATGTTACCCGTGTAACTCACTGAGTTGCCCCACACGCCCGTGTGTCAGGCCGTGTAACTTTCTAAGTTGCCACTCACGTAATGTACCAGGCCATGTGATAGGCCGTATAACTCACTGACTTGAATCCTAATAAATTCTCATATGACACATGGTCATGTCACCAAGCCGTGTGTCTCACACGACCGTGTGACAGCTCATGTCTCAGGCCGTGTGAACCCAAAATTTACCTAAAATCAAACCATTTAATACCTAATTCATGCATAACTATTCAAACCATTTAAACACACATTCAAGGGATTCAAACACCATTCAAACATGCATAAACATGCCCTTTCAAACATCCTAAATCACCTAACCAATATGCAATTCAAAGGCATTACACCAAAACATTACATACCAAAACTAGTCAACATTTTCTTATTTCAAGCATTATAACCTAGTTCAATTACCTACCAAAACATATCACAATTGAACATTATCAAGCCATTACTAACACACCATAAGAACCTTATAAACATGTACTTAAAAGTGACCAAAATGACATGGTTTGGTAAGGGACTATAATTCAACAAATCAAACATAACTTCAAGGCTTAAAATTACCAAAACTTACATTAACACATTCATTAAATACCATTACAAAACAACCTATACATGCCATTATAAACCTTGGCCAAAATACTCAAAAACTACGGAATTGACTGTTGGATAGTGTGATAGATTTTCAACGAGCTTCCAACCGATCAAGCTTCCGATAATCTATAAAACAAAGGAAAGAAACTACGTAAGCAACAAATGCTTAGTAAGCTCGTATAAACTTAAACAAAATTTACCATGTCATTTATACAATTCAAACATTAACATATGTAATGACCCTATAGTCAGGGATGTTAGAAAGTGCATTCCCGAGACTCCATTCCCATAAATAGGACTCATAAATATTTAATAAAAATATTTATGAAGTTAGTCGTTTAGTTAATTAGATTTTGATTTAGTGAATTTTGTGAAATTAAAAGTTATTAAGTATAAGGACTAAATTGCGTATAAGGTAGAAATTGAATTATGATTTAAAAATAATTGAAAGGACTAAAGAAGAAATTATACATTTGTTTCTTTAAGTGGACGGTAAATGGGTTAAAACAATTAATGATATGATATATATTATAATAGTTAATAAATTTAAAAGTATGTCAACATATATTATATAATACATGATATATGATAAAAACAAAATAAATGAAACAATAAAAGTGATAAAAAGAAAGTAAGTGGAAAAAGGTGAAGAGAGACATGCAAAATAAAAGAAAGAAGAAAAGAAGGAAGTACACACGACACCTAAGGGTTTCTAAGTTTCAACTTCAATTGGTTAGTCAATTTAGTCATTTTTCTTGTAATTTTTATATTTATGGAATCTCAGTGTTAAGTACTACCCGACCCATGTTGAAATTTTAACATTGATTAAGATTTTAAATGTTGTTAATGTTGAATAGTTTTAGTATTTGGGATTAAATTGATAGATTTTTAAGCTAGAAATGGAAAAGGATTAAATTGTAGAATAAATTGTAAATTTTGAGTAATAGGGACTAAATTGTGAAAAGTTTTAAAATTTAGGGGTTTAATTGAAAATAGGGAGCTAAATTTATCTTAAAGTGAAATTAGTATAAAAATATGAGATTAAATGTGAATAATAAAAAATAGTCTCAGTTTAGGGACTAAATTGGAATTTAGGCAAATATTGAGTAAAAAATTGAAATATTCAATGTGGAATTGAATTGTGTTGTATTAATGTATTTTAATTATTTTAATTCAGTAGCTAACGTCGTACCAGAATCCTCAACTAAAAAGGGGAATGATAAAATCGACGTCGAATAGCTCGGAATCCACGGTGTGTATTTCTATAAATCCAAACCTAGTTGGTAATTGTTGTATTTCGATTTAATGCATATAGTAAGTGGTTGAGGTGAGTATTTTTTTGGCACTTTGATAGTTTATTGAAATGGATTGAATTGGTATATACATTATGAATGTGTTGATTATTTGAATCGAAATGAATATATGTGTAAATGTGATGATGTGCAAATATGAGAATTGGCTATTGGTTGTATTTGAAAAGTGAAATGAAACCCTATTAAATGTATCGGGCTGAGTCAGATATAGATGGCATGCCATAGGATAGGAAGAGTTCAGGGATTTCTTCGACTTTGAGTCGATGACGCACTGGGTGCCAATTTGCTTCGATTTAACCAACGACACACTAGGTGTCAATTTATATAACGCTGGGTGCAGTTATTACTTCAGATTTATCCGATGAGGCACTAGGTGCCAAACTAGTGTGTTGGTTGGATTCGTGTATTCGTATGAGTCCGAGTCATGTTAATAGGGGTAATTAAATAATAAATTTCTATGATCGATATTGAAATGGAAAAATATGGGAACTGAAAATGGGAAAGTGGATTGATATACGAAAGGTGAAAATATTGTGATCATAAATGAGATATATAAGTAATACTCATGATCGAATATAGTTGGTTTATGCCATTGTTAAAATGAAATGTTGAATGATCTATGAAAAGTTATTTTTATAGCAAGTGATATTAACTGAGTTATATGTTAAACCAACTAATAGAAGAATATTTTTGAAGTTGAGAAAATCATGATATAATGTGGTATTATGCATGAAATTGAGATGGTGATAAATTACAATTGCTTGTTAAATAGTAATGTGATTATAAAATTCAAATTGAGCATTCATGTTTCTTTATGTCTTTAAATGTTGGGATTATAGAAATATCACTAAGTTTTACTCAGCGTACGGCTTTGCTTTCAGTGCGCAAGATAGGTACTTCTCTTTTAATCGAGGACTCAATATCAAACAACGATCCCGATCTCAAATGTGGTGAAGTTTACCTTTTGTGATGGCATGTACCTAGGATGTCTTAAATTGATAGTTATTTTGTGAATGATTTGTAATAGAGTTATAAGTATAATGTTGGGTTGAGCATATGTTTGTGATTGGAGCCATAATTTGGCATGTTGTTTTGAACCAATGCTTATTAGGTGTATGTGAATTTAAGTTTATGTTTTAGGTAGTTATAAGCTAGGCCAAAATGATTTATTTTGGCATGTTTAAAACTTTGATTTGAATAGGTTCAATGATTGGTAATTGAGTTGCTTAATGCCCAAGTAAGTAGGAAATGGTAAACTTGAGCTTTAAGGTACTTTTGGGAGCACACAGCCTGTTCACATGGGCGTGTGTCACACATGGGCAACACACATGGGTGTGTGTCTCAGCCATGTGAGGCACACGGACTGGCCACACAGAAGTGTGAGGCACACGGTCTGGCCACACGGGTATGTGACCCTTGCAGTTGAAATTTTTCTAACTTTTTCCTAAAATTTTCAAATGTTCCCAATTTAGTCCCGAATCATTTCTAAAGTGATTTTAAGGCCTCGAGGGCTTGAATAAGGGATGGTATGCATGCTTAATGATAGGTTATGTTGTGATTATTGAAATGTTTTAAATTGAATGATTTAAGTAATGTTTATTCAGTAATGCTCTGAAACCCTATTCCAGCAACGGATACGAGTTAGGGGTGTTACAACATAATTCATCACCAATGCCATAAGCTTAGTAAAAGCCTAAACAACATCACCATCTCACAAGTTAGTATACTTGTCCATGAATCAGTTGAAATCATTCATAAGATATGTAAATTTCCATATGTACTAACATCATTTAGTTCATAAAACCTTTCATAAATTCACGATTCAATCCATTAGCATACTTACCATTTCATTCCCTTTTCTTACCCGAATTACATCGGATACTCAGGAAAGCTTACACGAAGTGTGCCTTTACATATAATCGTAACATTTTCTTTACATCAATGCTCACACGAGCTATGAAATGGGTTTGCTCACACGAGTTGTGGAGAGTCTGCAACAAATGCAGGATCTCAGCCATAGGTAGGACATTCAAGACTAGCACTAAAAACATGAAATCCCTAATGACATGTCATTTGTATCCTAAGAATTCTTAAGGTTCAACTGTGTAACAACCCGTTTTTAGGTCAAATCAGAACTATGGTTTCGGGACCACAAATTCGAAGTAGAAATATTTATTTTATTATTTCTTTAAGGTCTACAGTATGATTGAAGGATTGCTGAAAATTTCGTTAAGAAATTTTATCGAAAGAGTGTCCAATTTGACTAACAGGACTAAATTGCAATAAGTGCAAAATATGTGTTCTAGAAGCTAGAGGTGTCTAATTGCTATGAAATTTTATATTGGAGGTCCTTAATAGTAATTAGGCCATTATACTTTAAGTTGGACAAAAATAGACATGGTTAGGTAAAATTTCAAAGTTTGGCATTAAGGGCATTTTGGTCAGTTGGTTAATAAAGACAAATTAACTAATAAAAAGATGTCATCTTCTCCAATTTAGTCCCCCATAGCCGAATTCTCAAGCAACCATAGCTAGATTTTTTGGCCAAGCTTCCAAGCTCGATTGTAAGTCCGTTTTTGTCTCGTTTTTAATGATATTTATGTTTTTGTGAATGTTGTACTTGATTTAGCTATTCTAAAGACTAATTTGAAAGAAAATCAAAGTCTAAAATTTTACCCATGTTGAATATTTGTGTATTTTGATGTTTAATAGTAGAAAATGTATGTCTCATGTTAGATAAACAACATTTACCAAGTGATTTTTAATGAAAATGTCAAATAGAGACCTATTGTAAAAGTTGTAAAATGTGTGTAAAAATGTGAATAAATGAAAAATATGGGCTCTTATGAGCAACGAATAGGTTCGAATAGGCTTGGGTGTGATGAAATTGAATGAAAATCATTTTACGAGCCTAGGGACTAAAATGTAAAAAGTTGAAAAGTTAGGGGCAAAAATGTAATTTTTCCCATAAGGTGTTTTAGGATTAAATTGAATAATGTGATGAGATCAAGAAAGAAGAGGTTCTAACCTAGACCAAGGAAAGAACAAGGTTGTGGACTAAATCGAACTATTAGCCATTTTGTACCGAGGTAAATTCGTATGTTAAAAATAAGCTTTAGAATAATTGTACTTAAATGCTTTAATATTGCATGAATTGTATGTTTGATTATGTGAATGAGTATAATTCTGCGAACGAGTTCGACGACGATTCGGTAAGTGAGAAGTCCTGTTGAACCTTAGGAATAGATTAGGATACCAGTGACATGTCACTAGGGTCATTATGTGTTATGTGATTATGTGATCCGGGTGCTGGTCTTGTACGTCCTACCAGTGGCTGAGTATACCGGCATATGTTACGGATACTTGACAACTTGTGTGAGCAACACCGCGTAGCTATACCTTGACTGATAGCTTGTATGAGCAAGCCCATCGATAGCTCGAGAGCGAGCGATTATGTGATATGAGATTGAGGTAGCATTGGCTACGTATATGGCACCTAGTGTGTAAAGATCCCCGAGTATCCAACATTATTATTCCAAGTGGTTCACTGGTATGTCAAAAATGAGAATATGGGTAAATTCATTTCGAGATGATTCAGGTATGTACACAAAACTCATGTTTATTAAATGCTTGAAACGATGAATATGAGGTAAGTATGTGGTGGAATGAGTTATGATCATGAGACTATGGTAAATTTACATTTAAATATGTTATAATTGTAACGGGCCAAATCTGCCCGGGCCCAAACCAAAAAAACAAATACACAAACTAATAATTAAAGTTCAATATCCAAAAATACAAGCCCATAATACAAAAACCCTAAGACCCAAAATTACAAGACCCAAATGGCCCAAAACTTAAACATTCTCAACCAAACAAAAAAACCCTAGGGCTAGAGGTGCTGCCGTACGCCACCACCACCACACGCTACGTCAACCTCTGTACATCCATAGCTGGCCTCCGTACCTGCAAGGACAACAGAACAACAACAGCAAACGAAGGAAAAATGAAAAAACACTGTATTTTTCTTTCTTTCTTTCGACTATAAAAGCCAAAAACAATCACAATGTAAGTTTTTTTTTACAGAGAATCAAATACAAAAAACACGAAATCGAATACACACAACAGAGAATCAAAAGCAAAAAAAATTTGGAAAGGTCTCTTTCCTTTTATATTATGCATCCTTTTTATTATTTTGTGCGTTTTATTTTTTTATTTTAGTACAAAAGGAAAAAAAAGTAATAAAAAATGAGAAATCTTGCCTTTTTTGAGTTTGAGCCATCATGAGGGGAGTCGAGGCCGCCATCTCCACGGTGGTCCGGCGACAAGAGTTTGGCCGGATTCCGAAAAGGGGGAAAGAGTTTGGAGAGAGTTTTTGTTGTTTTTTTAGGAGGAAGGTTAAAATGAATTTTGAAGTAAAAAATTGATTTAAATAGTAGGTGTGAAACGGCACCGTTTCACTTAGGGTTTTTTAATGCCAAAACGACGTCGTTTTGGCTAAACAGATTCGAGCTTACCTGCTCCAAAAGGAGGATCCGCGCGTTTTTTAAAATTGGTCTTATTGCCAGTTTGGTCCTTCCGCCTTTTTATTCTTTTGCAATCAAGTTTCTTTAGTCTTTAATTTTGACCCTATAATTTATTTCGGCTTTCAACTAGATCCACCTTGAAGCTGCGCGTTTTGGAGGGGGGATTATTTCCCATTTTGGTCCCTTCTTGTTATTTGCGCATTCAATCTGGTCCTTTTCTTTTATTTTATTTCAAATTTGCCTAAATTTCTGTTTAAAAGTTTAATTTAATCCCTTCTTTTTGTTATTGTGCTATTCCATTATTAAATTAACTAATTTAATATTACTGTCATTATTTTCATGTTTACATTTTCTCGTCATTATTATCACATTATCAAATTGTTTAGTTTAGTTTTGCATTGTTATTATTATTATCATATTTCTTTTATATCTATTTACTTTTAAAAAGTTTTATACATACATTTATTTTATTTTACCATTTATTTTTTATATCCTTTTATATAATTTTAAAACCATAGTTTTTTATTTATTATATTATTATTATTAATATCATCATCATTATTATTATTAATATTAATATTATTATTTATATTATTATTTTGATTATTATTGTTACTTATATTATCATTTGCATCATTATTATTATTGTTTATGCTTGTTAACATTATGGTTCGCTAATATCAATGCTCTATATGTTATATTTTATTATGCATATTGTGTCATTGTTATTTCAAATGTATGTTGCACTATCATTATCCGTGTATGACCCTTTTTTACATTTTAAACGATTTCTTTTTAAACATAATCAAATAAACTACACATATATCATTTTAAATATTTCATTATTTTTTTACCTAAATTCATAAAAAGAAATTTTCAAAATAATAAGGCAATGTTTCGAATTTTAGGGACTCGAGAAAATCGTGTCCTAACTTACGGGGTTTTAATTTTCCTCTTTGAACCTAAATAGCCAAACATCCTTTCAAATTTCAAAATAGGTGAATGTTAAATAAAAATAAAGGCGATGTTCCACGTTTAGAAAATCGAGAAGGTCGTGCCCTAACTTACGGGGTTTCTATTTTTTCTCGTTGGATCTAAACTACCAAACATCCTTTTAAAAGTCAAAGTGCAAATTTTAAAATAAAACAGTTAAAAGCCAAGCTTATTTTCGAGGGTTCAAATGCCATGTCCTAACTTACAAGATGTGACATTTTGTTATCTCGAGACAAGAGGCACTTTAATACTCATTTCAATTTATTCAAGCAATTTTTAAATCAACATTAATAAAGAAAGGGATCGTATTTTGAATTCTTTTCGAGTTTTCAACTTTTGATGTTAATACATTAATTAATCAATTAGGTACCAATTTTGGTGTTACGAGGTTGCTGACCCTTCCTCATACGTAACCGACTCCCGAACCTATTTTCTCGAATTTCATAGACCAAAATTGTTGTTTTAGTAAATCAAAATGTTTTATTAAAATGATCAATCTCAAGGTGACTCGATCAAACCTCATAAAAAAGGATCGAAAGCGACTTCCATTTTCGGTTTCAAAAAATAAAGTCGACCCCTTTTTCAAAAACAATGGTTTGACAATAATATTTAAATGTTATATGCATGGTAAGGTTGCTTATTTCTTGCATACGAGCTTACTAAGCTATATAGCTTACTCCATTTATTTTCCATGTTTTATAGTGTCGCCAAGCTAACTTAGATCAGAGATCATCAGAGATTCGAATCACACTATCAAACTTTCATTTTGGGTATTGATGATCTTAATATTTTGAAAGTATGGCATGTATAGGGACTTGATCATTTTGTTATATGTGTCGTTATGATTTTAGCCAATGTATTGGCTTGTAATTTATCAAAGACTTGATTTGATATTTGGCCGTGTAAATTGGCCTATTTTGGCTAACATGGTTATAAGCCTAAGTATATTCATATATGTGCAAATTTCTTTGGAGATATGGTCATGGTATGCTTGGTGAATGATGGAATGTGATTCATAACATGAATGTGAAATATTTGGAAATGTGATATATTGATGAGATGATAAATTGTGCACAATTAGGTGTTTTGAAAGTAGTAAATTGAGGCTTAATGATTGTGAAATTTGCATGATTAATTTAGGGCATAATAAATGTTATGAGTGTGATAGATGTTGCTATTGTATTGGCATGTGTTGGTCATAATTGTGGGTGTTTTGGTTGCCTAAATATATTATGTTTTGTACCATTGAATTGGTGTATATGTATGTGTGAATAAGGGTGGCAAATGGATTGGTAAATAGCATTTATTTTGTCCACACAGGCGTATGTCTAGGCCGTGTGTGACACACGGTTTGCCCCATGGGCATGTGTTCTGGCTGTGTGTCCCCTGCACCTTAATTTTGAGAAACAAAATGCTCAGAATTGAGCACACGGGTAAAGACACAGGCGTGTGTCTCATCCCTGTGAGGGACACGGCCTCATGCACAGGCGTCTGTCCTGAGCGTGTGAAGTCTGCACCTATTTAATGAAAATTTAATTACCCATACAGCCTAGCACACGGGCGTGTGACTTGGCAGTGTGACATCAATTTATTCATGAGTTACAAGTCAGAGAGTTACACGGAGTCGGAACACGGGCGTGTCCCATATCTACACGGGCGTGTAACTCCCGATTTGTAGAAAAATTTTCTAAGTTTTGTTAAAATTTCTAAAGTTCTCAATTTAATCTTGGACCACTCCCAAAGCCTGTTTAGGGCATCGTAGGCTCGTATTAGGGACTTCATGATTAATTGCAAATGGTTTTAATTTGGACACAAATTTATGGCTCGGAATTATATGGTTGTTTGTGTGGTAAATCGAGTAATGCCTCAGACCCTGTTCTGGAGTTGAATACGGGAAGGGGTGTTACAAACTAGGACTCGATATCCATCAATTGATTATAGCATTGATACATATATATAATTTCGTTTATTTTAAATCAACATAATGAACATTCAATTTAACTAACATTAAAACGATCATAGTTCATACAAACTTACCTCGATAATTAGGGCGTAATAATATAGTCGAACTAATTCGAAACTTTAGCTTTTCCTCAATCTAAGTCCAAACGTGGTTTATCTAGTATTTAATTTAATCCATATTTCATATTTATACAAAATTACCAATATGCCCCTAAGATTTTAACTTTTCACAATTTAGTCCTTAAGCTCATAACTTAAAATCTAACCATTTTAATTTAAATCCAATCTAACCCATGTTGAAAAGGACCTTAAAGAAACTCATAATTATCAACAATTCATAACAAAACCCTAGGATTTATACCTTTGACAATTTAATCCCTATTTCTAAAATTCATTAAAAATCACTTAACAAAACTTGTTTATTTTTCAACAAGGATTCATAATCTATCAATTAACATCAAAACTCATTCAAAATCATTCATGGTAAGTCCCTCAACCTTAAATGTTTTTTAAAAATTAACCCCCAGCTAGCTAGATTAAGCTAAAACAGACTAAAAAAACATAAAAATCATTAAAAACAGGGCTTGAATTCACTTACATGCAAGCACCTATGCTAGCCAAACCTTCAAGCCTTAACAATGGCTATTTTCGTCTTCAAATTTGGTGGAGAGACTAAGTGAGAAAGATGATACAATTTTTTATTTTATTTAGTTTACGTTAATTTATCAATTTATTATTTTAACCTTGGTTAATAACTAAACAAAACATCAAATCCATGTCCATATTTTTCCACTAATTTATCAAATGGTATATTTACCATTCGAGTCCCTTATTTTAAGATTTCATATAGTTTAAGATTTCATAGTCATTAGAATCCTTTAACTAATAGAACTCAACTTTTACACTTTTTACGATTTAGTCCTTTTCACTTAATTAACCATTTAAACATCAAAAAGTTCCTAATGAAATTTTAATACGGCCTTAATATATTCTTGTAGACATTAAATAAATAATAAAACAATAATTTACTCATCAAAATTGTGGTCCCTAAACCACTATTTTTGACACTACTAAAAATGGGCTGTTACATGAAGATTCATTTGGAGCATTTTCAACTTGATGGTAACACCCCTTACCCATGTCCATCGCCGGAATAGGGTACGAGGCGTTAGCGGACTCAAACGTATGCATACAAACATTTTTAGGTCATAAAATTTCATTCAAATTTAAAACTTTTCAATTTCTATCTTAAAGTCCCTTATATGGGCCTACGAGGCCCAAAACTACATTGGAGGTGGATAGGGACAAAACCAAGAACTTTTGAAACTTTTGAGACACTAAGAAAATTTTCATATTTTGGAGAGTCACACAGGCAGGTTGTGTGGTCACACACGCTCGTGTGGCTCAGGACACGCCCGTGTCCTCCACCCGTGTAACTCTCTGTTTATGACGTCATCACTTATTTAGGGTCACACGGCCATGTCACACGCCCGTGTGCTAGGCCGTGTGGCCATCCGTGTGGATGATAGTTAGGCTATTTACCAAGCCTTTTTCCATCCAAAAACACTTGCACACCCATACTAATTTTATCACACACAACATGGCATTTTTAGGAATCCCAATAACCATACCATAGCATTCACACACTATTTATAAATCACATTCAACATGCACAACCACACACACAGTTAACTAATTATAACATGTAACTTACTCAACCATTCACATTTAGTATTTGCCACACATAATTATGACACATTCACTCATCCAACCCAAACAAGCATGCACATCCATGTAATGCTTCATCTCAGACTTATAACATAGTAAATATTGGCCACACTAAATGGCCTTATACAACAATGACCTTCAATTGGCATAGGCCAATATTCTAGGCCAACTCATAATATCGTGTACACAATAACCAAATCCCTATACATGCCCTGCACTTAAAATGCTAGAAAATCATTGATACGTATCAATAGCTTGTTAGTGTGATAGGATCTACGATGACCTTAAACTCTAGCTAGCATTTGTGACACTATAGGAAAAAGGAAAGGAAGAGAGAGTAAGCATATAGCTTAGTAAGTAGGTATGTAAATAATAAACAAGTTATTAACATGCTTTTAACAATCCTCATAATATGTCCTCAAGATACTGCAATTACAATTGCACAAAGTTCCACTATTCACTTATGTTCATATCAAGCTGTCTACGCGAGTTATATTCACTAAATTATTTATATCTTGAGCAACAGAACTCTAAATTAAGTTCTCCTTACCATAAAACTTCCATAACTTTTTGTTTAGCCAATAAGTACAGTTTATTCTTTAAATTCATCCCTATTCTACTGTTCGACAGTTTCGACCCTTCTTCACTAAAAATTAATTATCTCCTAGTACGGGACTCGGATGATGTTCTTGTTTCATTCTCTTGAAAATAAATTTAAAAAATATAAATTATAACATGTAATTATTTTATACTATTTTTAATGAATTTCCAAAGTCAGAATAGGGGATTCCAAATTCATCTGACCCTGTCCCACAAAAATTCAAACATCTCATAATATGAAATTATTTTGCTTACGCTATTTCTTCTATGTGAAACTAGACTCAATAAGATTTAATTTCATATCTTATTCAAACTCTAAGTCAATTTCCACAATTTTTTGGTGATTTTTAAAAGTTATACAATTGCTCTTGTCCAGAACTGTTTTACTGCTAACTTTACTCTTTCATGATTTCTTTATATTAACATCCATTTAATCATACATAACACCAAAACTTAACTAGCCATTCCAATAGTTAGTCAGTATCAAATATTTACATGCCATTCATTGGCCAATTTAACCTATACATCAACAAAAAAACTTAAACTTATCATGTCTCAATTTAATTTGGCCTAAAAGCCTCACACATGATCATCAATCAAATTTACCACCTATTTATACATCATAAGTATAGACTTATAATCACAAGGTCATCACAAGATCATTTTCATAGGTAGGACTTACTCATTTACATTCTCACTAAATGTCCCATAAACATCGAATTCATTACTCACGAATTTTGCGTACATACCTATACCCTTTCAACATGATCATACCTTGTCATTTCTTTGAAAAAATCTTTGGATTTACCCGTTGAACCTTTTGGGATACCAAGGGTACTCGGCAAAACTCGTACATGATGTATCTACCAATGCCATGTCTCAAACATAGTCTTACATGGAAATCTCATATCGATGCCAATAGCCCAGCTATGGTCTTACATGATGCCTCACGCTAATGCCATGTCCCAAACATGGTCTTACACTGGGTCATATAACAATGCCGATGCCATGTCCCAGACATGGTCTTACACTGGCTCACATAACAATGTCGATGCCAAGTCCCAGACATGGTCTTACACTGGCTCACATAACGATGCCGATTCCATGTCCCAAACATGGTCTTACACTGGCTCACATAACGATGCCGATGCCATGTCCCAGACATGGTCTTACACTGGCTCACATAACATACCGATGCCATGTCCCAAACATGGTCTTATACGGGATCACATGCCGATGCCATATCCCACATATGGTCTTACACGGTTACGCATATTGCCATGGTCCAACCATGGTCTTTACCGTTAATTCATAACATGTTGTAATTCGATCATGCTCAACCCTACATTTCTCTTAATTTGATCTTTCAATACGATCTTTTATTTTTATATTATTCATGATCTAATAATAACATATGGAATAATACATGATATTGATTAAGCATTTAAACATATCAAATTTAATGCTTATTGACATGCGAACTTGCTTCGGTATGAAACAACGAAATAAGTTAATTACTCGATTATCTTGCTTTTCCCCTGAACTAATTCCGAATTTCATCTTCCTTGATCTGTAACAACATATTTAATTTATTTATTCATCATGCTACTCAAATTAGCCCAATTTCAAATTTTTGGTAAAATTACATTTTTACCCCTATACTTTATCATATTTACACTTTTGCCCCTAGGCTCGTAAAATGAAATGTGTTCAATTTATTTACTACCCATGCATAGCCGAACCTTTTTCATGCTTAGGAAAACCCACATTTTTCATTATTTCACACATTTACCACTTATTTTACAACTTTTACAAAATGACCCATTTTATGTGTTTTCACGAAAATCATTTAACAAAAGTTGTTTATTTAACAACCAATATTCATTTTATTCCATAAAAATGCAGCAAAAAACATGAATATTCTCATATAAAAACCCTAGACTTTCAACCATTTTGCAAAATAGTCCACTCATTAGCTAGATTATGCTACAAGGGTTCCAAAAATACAAAAATCATCAAAAATAACCATCAAAATCACTTACTTTTGAGGGTTAGAAGTTACTGAAATTTTCAAGCTTCCATGTCCATTTCATTGGGTAAGAATCGGTGGAGAAGAAAGAGAAGCCAAAAGATGATAGCTTTTCTTTTTATTTTACTATTATTCTACTTATTAAGTCACCTAAAACCACCAACTTTGACCATTTTAATTTTTTTTGTCTCCATGTACATCCACCACTCATTATTAGTGGTCTATTTACTCAATAAGGACCTCCACATCTAATTTCTTTAGCTACATAACACTTTTCACTAGTAGAACATAATTTTCACTCTTTATGCGATTTCATCCCTTTTTCGAAATTAAACATGCAACTGCTAAAATTAATTCACAAAACCTTTCAAATAGCTATAAAATCATGCTATAAAACATAAAATAATATCAAAAATAATTTCTCCGACCTCAGATTTATGGTTCCGAAACCACTGTTCCGACTAGGCCCAAAATCAGGATGTGTCACATGATACTTATCAAAGGACGGAGTTGCAAAAAGTTTCTACAGTTGCCAAGTTGTGTCAAGTGCTAGCTAAGATCCGAGTTGTGTCAAGTGCTAGCTAAGATAAATAAGTCAAGTATTTATCCTCTTCTTGATAGAATTATTCATCTTGTGCTAACTCTTCCTGTGTCTACTACAACAACCGAATGAGCATTTTTAGCCATGAAAATCTTGAAGACAAAGCTTTGCAATAGAATGGAGAATGATTTTCTTTCAACTTACTTGATGGCATACATCGAAAAAGAGATAGCTTGAGAATTTTGAACAAATTCTATCATTGATGAATTAGATCTTATGAAAAAGCGGAAGGTGCAATTTAGGATGCCTAATATTGAGAAATAGGACTAAGGCCAAGTTTTTTAAATTTAATTTTTAGAATTATAATGATATTTATGAAATTTTTAGTATAGTATTAGTTACTATTCTTTTCATATTGGAAAGAAATATTTAATTATATATAGTGTGGTTTTTTCTTTTAATTTTTTATAGTTAAACCGTTCATGCTTTTAAAAAAAATAAATTGATTTGTTTGATTAGGAAAAAAAGTATCCAAGAAGAATTGTCACTTTTTTATGTTAAAAAATGTCATTCGGATTAGAAGTTTTGCCCCCTTGGAGTAAAATCCTTATCTGTCCTTGCCTACTAGTATATAAAATTATTTTCATATTTAGTATAAAAATTATAATAAATTAATAATATGCATATGTACAAAATTACAAATAAAATAATAAATTAAATTAAAATTAAGTTTTGATTTGAAAGGAATAATATAGATAATAAAATATGTAAAACTAAAGTTTTGTGGATAAAAAAATCAGTTCGCCTTTTTTACTTCAATAATACAAAAAATAATTAATAACTTAAATGGTATGCCCATGAGATTATTACCAAAATGATACATTTGCTACAGTGTTATGTTGGGATAATTCCCTCCAAAGCCTATCCTAGGAAAGTCAATTATGGGGTGATTTCGCTTTCTACGATCAAGGGTGGAAGTCAACGTGAAGGTTTCAATCAACGGCCGTTATGCAGTAATGGATCGGGGTATAACCAGGGAGCCAATTGACGGTTGTTACGCAGTCACGAGCTCAATTTTTTCGAATACTTGAAAATGATGCCCTATAACTACCATACAGAAGTTTGATGACATATTCATACGGGAAAACTCTAGGGCTTCCTGCTATAATCGGTGTAATTTTTTTTCCATTTCTAGGCAACCGATACCTTTAACCCTTCTTCTTATTTGAAGACCGACATCGTCATAGACGCAAGAGGCCTCTCAGGCGAGGAGTGACTATTGCGGTGCAGTAATGATAATGCTCATTTTAGGGTGACGACAGTTGTCATTATTTCACAACCCATTAATAACTACAACCGTTGCCGCGCCGACCCAAGTTTGACCTCTACTGTGCCGGAACATCCACTCTCCACCAAAGAGCCCTCTTATGTCCACCTTGGAGTCAATCTTGGGACAGGAATGAAAGGTTAAAAATATCAACTTCTTGGAAATATTGAAAAAAATTATGTTGATTATACCGAAAGTTCCCAGAGTTTTTCCGTATGATTATGGCATCAATCTTATGTATGATATATATATAGGGCATTATTTACGGGTATCC
The DNA here is from genome assembly GCF_007990345.1 of Gossypium hirsutum. NCBI lineage: Eukaryota > Viridiplantae > Streptophyta > Magnoliopsida > Malvales > Malvaceae > Gossypium > Gossypium hirsutum. The sequence continues at coordinate 47,678,105 of NC_053429.1, read as the reverse complement.
AAAAAGCTTGAACTCCTGACCGCGTAACAGTCGTCACCTAAGCCCCCAGTTATACTAAAACCCGTGACTGCATCACGACCGCCAATTAGGATCTCCACCTAGACTTCAACCCCTGATCATATCAAGCATTATTGCCCCGAAACTTGATTTTCGGATGATGGGTTTCTAAGGTGATGGTTCTATCTCACCATGACATATGAATGTATGCGTGCTAAAGTGTGTTATCACATCCCCGACCCCTCAAATCTACCTAAGAAATTTTACCGTCTTAGACAAAAACCCTAAACACTTTCAAAATACCCTAAACCCTAAAACCTAAAAAATTTTAAAAACCCTAACAGCTGGACGTGCTTTCACTTTCTCTCTCCTAAAATCAACCTATTTTTCTAATTAATTTTAAAACCAGCCTAAAGGCTAAATTAAAAAAAATGGTTTATCCTTCTAATTTAGCCCTCGTTTTGCATTTCAAATTAGGAAAATTAAGAATATATCTGCCTCTATCAGCTAAGCGTTGCATGTAGATGTAGATATAAGAAAATTCTGATCATGAATTCATGACAACAATGATGGAGTGATGCCCACGTTGGAATTAAAACGTATGATCATCCAAATGCAATACAATACAGGAGACATTAGACTCTACTCCACAAACTATCTATGGCTAATGCCTGTCACTGTTTCTGTATGATGCACAAGGGGTGAGTTTGGTTTTTTTTTTGGATTTTTTCGAATAGTTTATGATAATTTACTTAATTTTCGTTCTCGATTTTTTATATTAATTTTAAAGTTTTGAGAATTTAAATTTATTTTAATAAAAAATAAAATTTGTTAAAACAAATTTTCAAGTAAATAAAAAATAATTAATAACTCTTACATAATTTTTAAAAAAATAATTTTTATATAAACTTTAAAAAAATAATTAATAACTCTTACATAATTTTTTAAAAAAATAATTTTTATATAAACTTTAAATTATTTTTTCTATTTTAAATATATAATATTTATTTTAAATCCTAAAAATTACAATTAATTATAAATTAAATAAAAAATACAATTTTATTTTATTTTTAAATTTGTACTACTTAAACCATTCAAATACCTCAATTTGAATTGTCAAGTTTTCTTGCTTAGAATTACATTGCACAACCACAATTTACGCAAAAGTACCTCAGATTATATAGACTAGATCAAATTAGTTCCTCATAATTAAATGTATCAATTTAAATCCTTTGCCATTAAAAAGAATAAAATAATGCCAAATTATAACCGAGTTAATGTTTACCGTTAAAAAAATGACATGGAAATTATTTTTTCATTTACAGTATAACTCCAAATAAGAAGATTTCATTTGTAAAACTATAAAAAAATTTAAATTATCAACTTCATTACCATAAATGATATTTTAACTAGCAAATGTTACCTCTAATTGATTTTTTATTAGTAGAAGGACTAAATCAATTTCTTTAAGGCAGAATGACTTTATTGGCCTTTCAATTTTACAAAAATAGGTATTTTAGCTCTCTATTTAAAATTTTACTTTTTTTTGCCCTTAAACTTATATTATTTGTCAAATCATTTCAAAATAAATGAAAAAGTTAACGTCTACTAATTTTGATAATGTGACATACAAGTGGGTTGTCAAATTAATTTTTTAAATATAAATAATTCAAAAAAATTAAAAATTATTAAAATGTATAATAAATATAAAAAATATTTTTTAATTTAAAAAAATTAATTTCTAATGTAACTACACATGAACTTTCATGTGGATGACACGTCAACAAAATTAATTGTCATTAACTTTTTCACTTATATTGGAGTGATTTGTCAACGATATAAATTTAAGGGCAAAGGATAAAAAATTAAATTAAAAGTTAAAATGATTTTTTTTGTAAAGTTAATAAAGAGAATTATTTGATTTATGTTACTATAAAAGCGTTAGAGTCAGTCAAGTCAATCACTGAAATTGGGAGATGAAAGTTGGGCCAATCTGTACACATTTGCCGATAGTCCAATGTGATTGGGGCTAGATGTTATCCAAAACACACAAAATAGCCCAACCTAATCGTGGAGAGATGGACAATGCCAATTCAAATATATGATGTAGGTGAGTTTTAGCGGCTTCGTAATCGCTGGATGGCAGCCTCGAACTCAAAGTTCGTCATTTTCTCCCTCTACTTTTCACCAATATCAGAAATGATGTCTCAATGGAGCCACTGCTTGCTTCGGACGCCTCCATTTACACATCTCTCAACTTGGCGTTGGATCAACTCATGCCTAACATCCGTCTTCTTTGTTAGTCTTCCTTTTCCCCATTCTCTACTTCACTTCACTGCTTACTGTTATCATTCTTTCTATTTTTCTCTCACTTTAGGACTTCGTTTCCTTTTTATAGCAACTTGAAATACTTTCGCTCATCCACTTGTATTCAACATGTCATTTCATTCTAGTTTTATTAGTTATTAGAGTAGTTTAAGCTTCAATTTTCGTTTCTTTCTTAAATGTAGATTTATGTTCATCTTTTTTGACTAATTACAAATCTTGTTTTTTTTTTCCTTGTATACAAAATCAAATGTTGAAGAGACATCTCTAGAATTGAAAACCAAGGATGAAATGATATAGCGGGAAGACAGGATTATATTAGAAATCTGACAGCATTGCATCCTTGCACACTGAATTATCATCTCTTCATGTCTCTATTTTCCTCTTCCTTTTTTTGAAAAACGAATAAGAAGAAGAACGTACTTCAAAGACACATGGCTAACCCTTTATTCCACTGCTAAAGGCTATACTTTGTTGTTTCTAAGAAAAAGGGAACCTCATAAGCTGAGGAGCAACTGCAAAAGGCTCGTGCAGAGGCTCTTAAATTTCAGAAACAGGTGGCTGTTAATTAAGGGTCTTCCTAGTTTTACGGATTATGAAAGCTCATTTTTTATCATTTTAATGTGACTTCTGGTTGTCCAGCTAGAGATAGTAAGTTTCTTCTTCTATTTTAGTTTGCTGAAGTATGTGGAGTTGAAATTGTGTTGTCGCCATGCTCTGCCATCAATATATATACATAAATGCGGAATGCCTTTCTTATGGTTCACGTCCTATGTTGTAATCATGTCTACAGCATAAGAAAAATCAATAAGTAGCTGTTGAAGTTGGCATGCATGCAGCACATGAACAACTAAGGAGCAGACCATGCAGTCCAAGTTATGTGGATGAAGTATGAAGATCAAGATGCTGTAGTATTTCCGAGTGAAGTACATGCAGCTACTGAAGTTGATGCTATGGTTCAATTTCGGTTTCATTTTGTTACTTTAAGTAATATTTTGTAACTTAGTTTAATTAGAACTAAGTAGGCAATGTAATTAATGTAATTGGGTGCTGATAAGATTGATAGATCAGCTTACCTAATTGTGCAAGTTGTGATTTGTAAGTTGCAATGTGCAAATTGTGCAAGTTGTAATGAAGCCTAAAAATAGTAAGTGAAACCTGTTAAAGCTGACCAGCTTATGACTGGTATATATATTGGCATTATGTCATCTTTTTAATCAATGAATTTTAATAGAAATCATTCAAGAAAAATACATTCTCAATTTTTGCTTTCGTAGTTCAAGCCAGATTCTGTTCGTTTGCTCAAAAACCTCCAGACTTGAATATCAAAGTTTTTGTTATTCTATATCCAGATTTATTATGTTGTTGTTCAAGTTTCTCACTGAGCTTTATACTTCCTCCAAATAAATTGTTTCAAAATCCTAACAATTGGTATCTAGAGCTAAATTCTTAGTAGACTTGTCATATTTCAATCCTTAAAGCCATGTCTTCCTCAGGATTCTCACCACCGCCACCACTAGTCTTCAATGGAGAGGGCTACCACATTTGGGTAGTGAAAATGAAGACCTACCTGCAGGCATTCGATTTGTGGGAGGTTGTCAATTCAGATGTTGAACCAGCACCTTTTAGAGCCAATCTAACAGTGGCTCAAATCAAACAACATTCAGATGAAAGAACCAAAAGGCACAAAGCCACTTCTTGCATCCAAAACAATGTGTCTGATGTGATTTTCACAAGTATTATGGCTTGTGAGTCACCAAAGCAGGCCTGGGATAAACTGAAGGAGAAGTTCCAAGGGACTGAAAGAACAAGGCAGCAATAGCTATTGAACTTAAGAAGGGACTTTGAAAACTTAAAGATGAAAGAGGAAGAAACAGTGAAGTAATACTCAGACAGAATCATGGCTATAGTAAACAACATAAGGTTACTTGGAGAACAGTTTAGTAAAGCAAGAATTGTAGAGAATGTGATCTCAACCTTGCCTGAAAGGTATGAGGCAAAGATATCATCCCTTGAAGACTCAAGGGACCTGACTAGCATTTCATTGACAAAGCTGATAAATGCTCTTTATGCTCAAGAGCAAAGGAGAGCCAATAGACTGCAGAAGCATCAAGAAGGTGCCTTCCAAGCCAAAAACAGACCAGCCTCAAACTCCTCTACATACAAGGGGAAAAAAACCTGGTCAAACGAGCCTAAAGTAGATGGTGCAGGAAGATATCCATCTTGCCCACACTGCAGAAGGCTAAGTCATCCAGGTGAAGTATGTTGGTTCAGGCCTGATGTGCAGTGCAAATTCTGCAAAAATGTGGGTTATGTTGAGAAATTTTATAGAAACAAAGGCAAGCAGAGACAAAACCAACCTCAGCAGCCAAGAGCTGAAGCTCAAGTGGCAGAAGAAGAAAGTGATCAAGAAGAACGAGTCTTTGCTGTCTCTTGCTCATCTACTAAAAGAAAAGCCACAAAAGGATGGCTGATAGACAGTAGTTACACAAACCATATGCTCCAAATGTTGTTATCTTTAAGTCAATTGACAGAAGCTTCAAAACAAGGGTGAAGGTTGGAAATGGACACTTCATCAAAGGTAAAGGCAAAGGAGATGTGCTGATAGACACTCCTACAAGTACCAAACTTGTTACAAATGTCTTGTTTGTGCTTGATATTGATAGAAACTTGATTAGCATTGCTCAGCTACTTGAAAAAGGATATTCAGTAGTATTCAAAGGCAAAGAATGCTTGATCAGTGATTCAAATGGATCCAAACTCATGTCAGTAATCATGACTGACAGAAGCTTTGTTGTGGACATGCCACAAAGGCAATCTCCTCGAGGGACGCATCAGGTTAGGCCATCAAGTTCTGATTTAGACCCTTTGCATCACCGACCCATTACTGATCATAATAGTCCTAAGCTTGGAAATCGTCGTTCACCAAGAGGTGCTCCACAATCTGATCAATTGAACCAAAAGAAGCTTGGCACTCGTATTCCGAATTTAGAATATCAACTAGGGTAAGCACAAGAAGAGCTAAAGAATCTCAAAGACCAGTTGGCTTCAGTAGAAATTGCAAAGAAAGAAACGCAACAAGAGTTGGAAAATAAGACCAAAAAGCCTAAAGCTCGGGAAACTGTTGAAGTTAATGAGAAGGTTTCTCTAAAAAAACTCGAGATTCTAAGAAATCCGATTGTAGTATTAGAGATGAAGTTTCTGAAGATTTTGTCACAGATCAGACTGAAGCTGATCAAAATGGTCCTGAAATGGGCATTGATGATGAACAAGTCAGAGGCACAAGACCATTGGCTGAGATATATGAAAGAACTTAAGTGGCTGCAGTTGAACCAAGTTGCTTTGAAGAAGCTGAAGCACAAAAGGAATGGAAGCAGGCCATGCTCGATGAGATGAGCATGATCCACAAGAATCAGACTTGGGAACTAGTTCCAAGACCTGTCAACAGTAAGGTCATAGGAGTTAAATGGGTGTTTCGAGACAAGCATAATGCAACATGCAAGCCAAGGAGGAGTGTTGAAGTTGGCATGCATACAGCACATGAACAGCTAAAGAGCATACCATGCAGTCCAAGTTATGTGGATGAAGTATGAAGATCAAGATGCTATAGTATTTCCGGATGAAGTACATGCAGCTACTGAAGTTGATGCTACTGTTCAATTTTGGTTTCATTTTGTTACTTTAAGTATTTTGTAACTTAGTTTAATTAGAACTAAGTAGGTAATGTAATTAATGTAATTGGGTGCTGATAAGATTGATAGATCAGCTTACCTAATTGTGTAAGTTGTGATTTGCAAGTTGCAATGTACAAGTTGTGCAAGCTACAATGAAACCTAAAAATAGTAAGTGAGACCTGTTAAAGCTGACCAGCTTATGACTGGTATATGTATTAGCATTATGCCATCTTTTTAATCAATGAATTTCAATAGAAATCATTCAAGAAAAATACTCTCTCAATTTTTGCTTTCATAGTTCAAGCTAGATTCTGTTCCCAGACTTGAATATAAAAGTTATTGTTATTCTTTATCCGGATTTATTACGTTGTTGCTCAAGTTTCTCATTGAGCTTTATACTTCATTCGGATAAATTGTTTCATAAATTGTTTCAAAATCCCAACAGTAGTAGAAGAACGCCATAGCAAAAATGGATGTAGCTCTTAAATTTGTTGAGGTATAGGTTAAGGTTAACAAGGTGCAATATCATACTTGCACTAGATGATGGTCCTCAACCATATTTCTAACTATATTATTTTATTTCAATAGGAGGAATCGTTGAAGGCAAAGTTTGAGGTCTCTTTGAAAATGAATGAGTTGATGGAGGTACTAAGTTTGCTTGGCTCATTGTGCTATGCCCATGTGGCATTCTTTTGGAGTTTCTTATGACAAAATTTTCTAAGAGAACTTTGTAAATTGTAATCTGCTATTTGCCGGTTGTAGTAATTATTTCTTCAGCTGAAAGAACTCAAAAATGTTATGGGCCTTAGCTCTGAAAGTTTCATTAGACAGAGTTACTACTTTTAAGGGGAGACTTTGGTGCTGTTTGTCCCTACAACCTTTTAAGTAATTGTTTTCTTTATCTAGAATTTCTCTTTGTTGGAGTCATCTTCAATATCGGAACTGTGAATTGGAAATGTTAGTTGGTATTATGGTTTTATTTTTTGTCCAAATTATATGTATTAGCTTCAAAATAGTCTACAGCGACTGTTATTGATTATTAATAAGTGCTTGAGTGCAGATCCCCAAATTATATGTATTAGCTGTGTGTACAAGTTATTGATTATTGAGACCTGCATCGTCTATGTGTACCTTGAGCATTCGGGTTATACTGGTTCTATGGCTGTAAACATTTTTGTGCAGGCTGGTGCTGGTGCTAGTGCAGATGTTAAGTATGAAACTCCGGGCATCAGAACTTTTATTTTTCCCTCTTTTTGTTGGATGTAGAACCCCTCGAATCTTGAGATATCTCATGCTAGGGGTATAATTTTATTTATTTATACTTCTAGATTCACAATGGAAGTCATACTTTAAGCAGCAGAGCTCATGAGATGTATGGTAGTGTTAAAGGTTAATAATTATTAATGATTTCTTATTTTGATTTTACATGCATAATTATGCCATCGGCTTTGGCTTTGTTAGCTGTTTGTCATTTTGCATGTGCTTTCTTTTTTTCATTTTTGTTCAAAACGAGATCTTAAGGAGCGATGAGGCAACTGCGTTTAAAGATTAGGTTCATTATGTGAGCTTTCGTATTTAGGAAGAATGGTTTAAAATATATTATGGCGAAATTTCGTTGTGGCAAAGGATTATAAAAGAAAGTAGGTAACAGATGATGATATTCATTTTGTGAAATCATCCATAATTGAGAGAGTTGAGACATACAAAGACATAAAGAGGCCCAGTTTTAGGCTAGAGCATATAAATTCCTTATTATCTATTATGAGAAGATGACCCGTTAAATTCCCCAAACTGTTCCAATTTAAAACAAATACTACCAAACTTAACCACTGACTAATACTAAAAACAAAAAGCATGCTTGGGGACATTGGATTTTGCATTGTCCATTAGTACGTGGGCCAATAGTTATCCAAGTCCATGCAATGGTCCATGCTCAAGTATCTGTTGGTCGGCCCATTTGCATTCTGAGTGGTGATCTCTGCACCATAGCCACCCTCCGCGCCAAAAGTAGCGGTGTTCATCAAAGAGGGCGTAACGTCTTGGTGCTGCAGCATTGGTGGAGGTGGGGGAGGTTGCATTGGTCGCATCACAGGCTGCGTGGAGCCTCCTCCAAGATTTAAATTCAGTCCGGAAATAGTAAACCCTCCTGGAACTGGATAGTTGATTTGGGATGGAATAGGTAGATTGGCACTACAGCTAGGACCGCCCCTTAGAACCCTTGAGAGCTCCGCTCCCGTAGACAAGTGATAGTTCTCCGCCTGCATCATTGGTAACAGACTTCCTCCTCCTATATCTAAATTGTAGGGATTCACTGCAGCTCTGGATTGATTTGAGGCTGACGGATACTTCTTCAACCCCGCACTCTTCTGAAACACGCGGCAGACCACCCATTCCTCCTGCTGATGTTACAACAGGCATGGCATGGACTTTATCAATGTCAGATTAGGAATTGAACTGATATAATATTAGGTAATTAATGAATATATAGTAAAATCAAAAGTAGCAGATGGGCAGATGGTGAAGAGGGTCCGTACCTTGTTAGTTCTAAAAGATGATTTAGAGTGAATACGGTACTCATGCATGACCCAATTGGTTTTCTCCCCTCTAGGAGCTCTCCCTCGGTAAAACACTAAGGTCTTCTTCATCCCAACCAACTCTGATGTGACTCTACTGTTACTGTTGAAGATCTCCTTGTCCTTTCCCGTGGTCTTCCAGTAACCTGTGTTGGTTGCTCGGTTTGTTCTTACACCAGTTGGGTATTTTCGATCGCGAAGGCTGAAAAAGTACCACTCTTTTTCTCCCATTTTTGCCTTCCCTGTTGATCACTCCAGATTAGGGTTTGGTAAGATCCATCATATATACAATATCAGCAGTCAGCTCATCTCATACAATAATTATTATATATATGTATATGCAAAGATTATCTCTTTGTTTCTTAAAGAATATACATATATATACATACACGTAAGAATAATATGCTAGAAGAAATGATAATGCAATTTTATCCATTAATTCAAGCTTCTTAATTTGAAAAGCAGTAGGTAAACCAAAAAAAGCAATTTACACTGCAACTCTAATTTTGTCGTAAACTTCCTTTTTCTTTCGTAAAATATTTTTCCTGAGATTAAAGAAAGCAAGTTATGTATAGAACTTACCTATGTTGATAGCTGCAGCCTTTCTATATTGGAAGAAAGAACATAAATATAACTGAATTTGGCCTTTTCATAATTTGTTTCAGAAGACTAAACATGATTCAAAGATGCGAAACGTATGAAGGTATGGATCTATATATTTGTTTTATGGAGAAAGTAAACAAAGGAAATAAAGGTAGGTTAAAGTACCAGGAAGGTCCCAGGGCTCGCATTTGTTGAGATCAACGTCGGCAATTGCCCTTCCAGTAAAGTTAGCATCTGAAATCTTGTTTACAAGATAGAAAGTGATGAGCTCTTCATCAGTTGGATGAAACCGAAATCCTGGTGGCAACGTTTCTTCCTTTCCCTTATCTCCTTCCATTCTTATTTTTTTCCTTTCAATAATTTCTGCTTTTCTTCTATTTAATTTGCTCCTGTATAAAATATATAATATTGTAAAACAAATTGAAAAAGAAAAAAAAAACCAATAGGCAATAGACAAAGGAGGAAGCAAGCAAGGAGAAGTGAAAAGAGTACGGCGATTAATTTCCTTCCCAAATAACAGAAATGAAGCAAGCAACGTTGAAAACCTAAGTAGCTTACTTGCAAACAAGATAAAAACAAAAAGAAACAAGTATTGAATAACAAATTCTTCGATTAGGTTTTGCTGCTTATATATATATATATATCATAAACAAAAGTGTTTAAAAAAAAAAAAAAGAATAGCAGGCAGCTGGTTGGTTTTCTTACTTTGCTAGCAATAGCATGCACAAGAAAGAAAGAAAGAAAAGGAAGGATTTAAACCATATATCATGATTCTTGCAGGGTGTGTATCTATGAAGCTCTCACCTACTATGGGTCTTCACTTTGAAGCTACACTATATATTTTGTCCACGTCCTTTATATTTTATTTATTTATTTACTATATTCTTTTTATTTAATTCCAAAATAACAATATGCTCAGTCATATAAGAAAACCCTTTTCTTATATTTACGCCATTGCCCTCTTGTCCTGGAGCTTAGATCCAGTCAAATTAGCTTGTTTTTCTACTGCTCACAAGTAAATGAATATTTCTACCAAAACCAATTTTATATATTTGCTGGCTAGGGCAAACGAAGTTCAACAAGTCGTGTGTGTGTATATTTATCTTGGTTATGGGATGTAGCATCTCTATAATTAAGCAAGATAAATGATGGAACTTAGACAATGCACTCACTCACTCAGCAGCTGCTATTAATATAAACAGCATGATTGTTTATATTATAATTAATAATATGTGTAACAAAGGCACGTGATGATCCATCTCCTTTGAATTGTTTAGACTACGAGGCCAGGGGTGTTCCTGGGTCGACAACCGCTGCCATAGAAAAATGAAGGAATCAAGGAAATATCCAACATTTTATTAGACCACTCTCCTCGATTCCCTTCATTTCTCCCACTTCTGCTGCTCATGTTTCGCCTCCTTTGCTTCTTCTGTGCATACATATATTACGTTTATGGTTTTTGTTAAATTACTTGTTCAAATAGAATTTAACTCTTCATCTTCAATCATATTGTTATTCCTCAGTTATAAATTAAGATTTTGAGCTCATTTTATATTATTTTTATATATATGAAGCTTGCATTCATATATTCAACACGACTCTCCAATACGTGTTGGCATTCTCTAAAGTTGTTAAAAATAATTTCACGACGACTTTTGTTTTATTAAATCAACGTATGCATATATGGAGGGTAAAACTTTCGAGAAGAATGATTGAAGGATAATGATAAAAGTAAAAGGCAGTAGAGATAACAGGAGATTCATGGTTGGCAATGCCATGCTACTTGTCAAACACTTCAACATATTAATATTAATTAAGAGGCAAGCTCATTGTTACGTCTTTCCTGGTATGTACATATATACCCATATGCATTTGGACATGGATCGTAATTGATACAACAGAAAATCAACTCTGAATGAAATATATATTTATATCCATAAAGGGAGAAGAAGGAAGAAAGAAAGGATTATGTAGAGTGCTGCGATGATATTTGTTCCCAAAAAGGATGCAAGATATTCAAAGGAGTAGTTGCATGCCAGAAAAAGACAGTTGAAAATTACGGATGCACAATCAATCTAGCTCTAACCCATGTTTAGTTCTACACTAATTACAACTTCTTCAACCATCTAAAATCTTTTATTGGTTTCCTCTGCAAACAAACAAGAGGTCGGGGTTTCCTTGTCCAATTAGTTTCTTTCTTGTATTCCTTCTCCATAAACAATTTAGTTATAGTTAAAGCTATAAATGGTGGTGGGATATAATGGGCTACTATGTGTTAGGTTGGAACTTGGATATATACACACTATATATTACATATCGCCATGAGAAGAAGCTCGAAAGAAATTATGTGATATCCATTCATGCAAGTTAATTTGAGTGACTTTTGGGTTTAACAATGGTCTTTACTTTAAGTCAATGACTGTAGCTGAGATCTCGCTTGGCTGCTAAAAAGAGAGAGACCTGGATATCATTATTAAAATAGACTTGGCTCCTTTGATGCTTCAGGTGTGAATTCCATTCCTTTTCAGTCAGCTACTTTCGACTTATTGACAATACGTAGAACCCCGCAAATGATACCGGGGTCATCACCCATTGTTAATTAATTTGGATTTCCATATGTAAGCTTTGTTAATTCTGTCACTTGTAACTCAATTTATAAATGGATATATATTTGCAAGCTTTTAGTTATTTTTGTTTACCTTGTTTTTCTCTCAATCAAACAATAAAATTTTATTAAGAAATTATCAACATGACAAAACAAGGTTCTCACCAAATATCCTTTTTTTTTCTCTTGTCAAAGAGAATTTATTAATAAAAGATGATGAGCCAAAGTGCAATAAACAAAAACTTAGACAAAACAAAGAAAATGCTCGCACAGTGTAACGGCCCAAATTTCAGTGATATCGGAACAGTGATTTGAGATCACTAAATCCGACAAATATGTTTGAAAATTTAATAAATTAATAATTATGAGTCAAGTGTGAATTTAGAAGAATTTTGAATTAGTGAATTTTGTGTTAAAAAAAAGAGAGAGAAAAGAATTTAATAAGTAAATTGGGTCTAAAACGAGGTATCAAGACCTCGAATGTATAATTCGAGCCATAAATATTTTTAAAAATATTTATGGAGTGCAAATAAGTTAGTATTAAAGTTTCGTTAGAAAATTTTAACGTTTGGATAGTCAATTAATTAAAAATGACTAAATTGAAAAAGGTACAAAACTTGATAAAATGATTAAACAGCTCAAGTGTTAAATGAGGGAGGACTTAAAAGGAAAATTAGCCAAAAGGGAATGGATGAGGCGGCATAAGCAAGAAAAAAAATCTGGAATCAGGTGAGCTAAGGGTAAAATGGTAAATTTTACAAAATTAAACAAATAAATTGAAATTGAAAGAGATTTCTAGGCCATTCTTCTCATAATTTCGGCCAGACAGCCATGGGAGAGAGCTTTTAAGCTGGTTTTGCACAATTTCACTGCATGTGAGTCTATTTCTTGCCCTTTTCTTATATTTTTTGTATTTTTAAAACTTTTGCAATTAGGTCCAATCATCTAATTCATTAGTTTTTGATTTGGTGGGTGAAATTGGAAGTTACCCTAGCTGAGTATATATGATGAATTATTATGAAATTTAAGTTCTAATTTCATATTAAGGTTGTTTTATTAAGTCATTTTGATAGAAAATGGTATTTAGGACCTAATTGTGAAAAAGTTGTGAATTAGATGTTGGTGTTGAAATTCAGAATATCAAAGGTTGTGAATTAGTTTATAATGATAAAATAAAAGTGTTAATTGAGAAAAAAATTAGTTCAATTGATGGGTGAATTGAGCAGGGACTAAATTATAAAAACTGTAAATTTTGGGGTAAAAATGCAATTTTGAAAGTTGAATAGCATAAATTGTGAAGTGAAATAGAGATCAAATAAATGCTAATGAGTAGAAATAATTTATATTATAGATCAAGAGAAACGAGATTCAAGTCGTGATCGAGGGAAAAATAAAGTCTACGAGGAATAGGCTCGATTGCTAATATTTTATATCGAGGTAAGTTCATATGATTTTTAATAATGCAATGTGTAATTTAATGTTTTGAAATGAAAATTTCATGAATGATATAGTATATTATTGCATATAAAATGTCATTAAACTGTGATAATTGTAAAATGATATTTGAATAAAAGTACAAATTAAATGGAACAACGGACTTGAGTACTTTCATTCAGTGGCTAAGACGAATTGACGGAAAAGACCATGGTTGGATCATGGCAGCATGTGAAATGTGATTTCTGTATAAGACCATAGCTGGGCTATGGCTTCGGAGAAATGTGATATGTGCTTCCGTATAAGACCATATCCGGGATATGGCATCAGTGTGATATGTGCTACTGTATAAGACCATATCTGGGATATAGCATCAGTGTGATATGTGATCCGTGTAAGACCATGGCTGGGCTATGGCCTCGGTATGTGATATGTAACTATGTGCAAGACCATAGTTTTACTATGGCATTGTGATAATGAGGTACTCAATTCCGTAATCGCTCCCTAATTTGATTATGAACGAAAATGTAAAATGGCCCGAAAAGATTAAGAATTGGTGAATACTATGAAAATGACACGATTTGGAATAAGTTCTTGATACTTGATGACATTGAGATTATGGATCTATGCTTATGAAGCATAATTATGTGTTCTTACCATGATGGATGAAATGATATTATATGGATTTAGTGAATAATAGTGGAGAATGAATAAATATGGCCTTGGCAGTTTTGGGTTACTGCAGTAGTGTAACTTTTGAAATTTACCATAAATTGTGGAAATTGAGTTAAGGGCTGAATAAAGTATGAGATTAAATCCTGATGAGTCTAGTTTCATATAGAGGAAACGGTGCATGCAATTGGATTTTATGTTATAAGATATTTAAATTTGTTGTGAGACAGAGTTTGAATGACTTCGAGATCCCCTGTTCTGATTTTAGAAAATCATTAGAAATTGTACAAAAATAATTATGAGTTTTAATTTATATATGTAAAATCCTTATCGAGTCTATTTTCAATAGGGATAGACGGGAACATCATCCAAGTCCCAAATTATGAGATAAATAATTTTTAGTGAAGAGAGATCAGAACTGTTGGACAGCGAAACAGGGGAAACTTTAATGAATAAACTGTACTAAATGGCTAAACCAAAAATTCTGGAAATTTTATGGGAGAAAGGTATATGAATCTAGTTTCAATAAAAATTAACGAAACTTAATTTGGAGTTTCTTAGCTTTAGAAATAAATTATTTAGTAAATGTATCTCGATAAAACAGTTTAAGCTGAGTATGTATAATTGTACAATTGTGGTGTTTTATCTTAAAAGCATGTTGGTAATTGCTTATTAATTTCATATGGACTTACTAATCATTTATGCTTACTCCCTCCTTTTCATTCCTTGTAGTTTTGACAAGCCAGCTCAGAAATCGGGAACGGTCGGAGGCCCACTCACACTATCCGTATACCATCTTGGCATAATGGCTTGTATATTTTGAGTATGGCATGTATAGCATTATAATCATCTTGTATATATGGTCTTATGATATGGATATTGAGTGGTATGGAAATGCTTGGTAATGATTAGCCATTGGAATGGCTAATCATGATCATATTTGGTGTTATGTATGCTAAATTGCTAGCTAATCCATGGAAACCATGAATAGGCAAAAATTACCATAAAATAGATTCAGATAGCAGCAGTGACGTGAGTTTGAAAAATCATTAAAAATAGTAGAGATACAATTAGATGATGAATAAAATATGGAATTGAAGAATTATGAGTCTATTTTCATATGTATGGAACAAAACAGGTATATGAGTTATATTTTATGAGAAGTTTAAATTTTTGTGAAACAGGGCCAGAGCGATTTCTGGATCCCCTGTTCTGATTTTGGAAATTCACCATAAATTTTACAAAGATAATTAGAAGTCATGCTTTACATTTAAAGATTCCTTATTGAGTCTAGTTTTATTAGAAACAAACGGCATAGTCATTTAAACTCTTTACAGGGAGAAATCTGATTTGTAATATACAGAGGTCAGAGTAGTGGAACCCTAAAACAGGGGAGACTTTAACTAATAAACTGTACTAATTGGCCTGACCAAAAATTCTAGAAAAAAATTAGTAGATAGATATATGAGTCTAGTTTAAGGAAAAATTTATGGAATTTGATTTCGAGTTTCAGAACTCGAGATATGAATTTTTAAGCAACTATGATGTAGTTGGACAGCTTGTCTGAATTTGTTTAAGTGCTCAAATAAGTTTAGTAATGCCTCGTGCTCGACTCCGGCGACGGTCTCAGGTAAGGGGACGTTACACACAGAAACCACCAAAATGGCGCCCACGACACACATGATGTGATCAACATAAGCTGCAAGCAAAATAAAAAGCAATAAACACAGCATACAAAATTATACAACAATAGCTACTAAAGATACAAGAACTTATAAATTCCGATCACCAAGCTACAAACACAGATGACATGAGCTGCCAATGCCTCCCTTAGCCAATGAATCCGCCTTAAACAGAAAGAAGATGGCAATGTTGGCTTATGTTTCCTTTCTTCACTGTTCTGTTGTTGATATGAATGAGTTGACTACTCCAAGACATTTTAGAAAACCACAGCTTGAAATTTTCAAATCACAAGCAAAAAGCACCTATAATCAACAGAAAATCAAAACCACCAATTCTTTAGCAAAAAGGAAGAAACGACAAAACAAACAACTACCAAGCACAATCTCATCTTTAAGCATTTTTATTGCGAAGTGGCAACTCATGCGAGCTCATCAAATCGCCGAACCCTTTGAGTATGGCGAGCTATCCAAAATGAACACATACAAAGTTGGCGAACCTTCTAACATTGGCGAGCTACCTCAAAATGGCAAGCTTCTTACTTTGGTGAAGTAGGGGTCGCAAGATAGATGCGAACTGGGTTCGCAAGAAAAGATGCGAGCTGGGTTCGCAAGACGGAAGTATAGCTAGGGTTGTAATATAACATGCGAGCTACGAAGCAACTAGATTTTAAAGAGCTTACGTGCAAGTTTTGTTTACAGAATAGATTTTGTTTGTAGAATATTTAGTACTTATTAGCATAATATATTTTTCATTTATTAGCATAAAATATTTGTTATTTCTTTCCTTATTTAGCAGCTTTTCTTGTTATAAATACCCCAATTCCATTGTTCAAAACTAGTGCGTAATAGAGAGTGAAATAAATAAAAGTTTAGCAGATGAATTTGTTGCTAAATTTGTTACTTCTTCTTTTCAATTCCCTCTTCCTTAAGTTTTGAAAATCCAACAATTGGTATCATAACTATCTTATTATGGGTCATCGTTGTTCTTTCTGTGTTAAACATGGCTTCCCCAAGCTTTTCACCCCCTTCATTGTTTTCTTTCAATGGTGAGAACTCTCACGTAGGGATTGTCAAGATGGAGACCTACCTACAAGTTTATGACTTGTGGGAGATTATGAATACTGATGTCTAGCTTGCACCTTTGAGGGACAACGCTATAGTTGCTCAAATCAAACACCACAGTGACGAGTGAGGTAAAAGATACAAGTTAATGTCCTGTTTACAGAATGACGTCTCGAATGTCATATTCATACGTATTATGGCATGCGAAACCCCAAAATAAGCTTGGGATAAGCTAAAGGAGGAGTTTCAAGGTTTGGACAAGACCAGATAACAACTCATTAATCTCAGGAGAGATTTTGAGAATTTGAATATAACACAGGCTAAAATAATGAAGCAGTGTGCAGACAAGATTATGATAGTTGTTAATAACATCAGGTTACTTGGGGAAGAGTTCACAGATAGCGGGGTCGTTGAGAAGGTCATAACAACACTTCCTGAGAGGTATGAATCGAAGATTTCCTTACTTGAAAAATCAAAGGACCTCTCGATGATCTCTCTCAGAGTTAATAAATGCCCTGTATGCTCAAGAGCAAAGAAAAGCATCAAGACTAGAGGAGCACGCAGAAGATGCATTGTGAGCCTTCAGTATTCATGGTACGAACCCCTAAAAACATAAGGGAAAGAAAGGTTGGTCAGAGGGGAAGGAGAAGTCGATGCAAGATGGTGGAAAGAAGAAATATTCACCATGCTCGCATTGTAAGGAAAACACTCACCCAAAAAATTTTATTGGTTTAGATCAGATGTTAAGTGCAGATCATGCAAGCAGTTAGGCCACATGGAGAAGGTATGCAAGAACAAATTGCGAACCCCTCAATAGAATGTGCAGGCTCATACAACTAAGGGAGATCACATTCATAAGGAGCAGGTGTTCGCAACCACATGTTCTGTATAAAAAAAAGAGTCGCGAGAGGTAAGTTGATCAATAGTGGATGCACTAACCATATGACCTTAGATGAGAGCATCTTCAAGAAGATTAACGAAGTTGCGATCTTAAGGTAAGGATTAGTAACGATGAACTCTTAGAAGCTAAGGGGAGAGGCGAAGTGGTGATCAGTTCTCCATCAAGTAAAAAAATAATTTTTGATGTTCTCTTTGTACCTGTGATAAATCAGAATCTCCTTAACATTGGTCAACTACTTGAGAAAGATTATAAGGTAATTTTTAAGGATTATGGTTGCATCATATTTGATTCATTGGGACAAGAAATTGTAATAGTCTCGATGAAAATAGAAGTTCCATGTTGGACTAGAATTTGGCGACCTCAAGGGCCTTACCAGTTCTATTGATGATACGAACTTTTGGCACAAAAGAATTGGACATGCAAACTATAAGTCCATTAGTCAAATGTGCGAGGCAGGTTTAGTTCAAGAAACAATTAGTGTTGAGAAGTAAAATGGTATCTGCAAAGTCTGCCAACTTGAAAAGCAGGCGAGGTTATGATTTCCAGCAAACAAAGCTTGGTGAGCTTAAGAAAAGCTACAGTTTGTGCACTTTGACATGTGCGGACCCATGAAAACACCCTCATTAAATGGGTGTAGGTACTTTGTTTTGTTCATTGATGACTACAACAGGTATTGCTGAGTGTAGTTTTTGAAACAAAAAACTGATGTCACAGAATTTTTTTTGGAAATTTAAAGTAAAGGCTGAAAACCAGACTGATAGGAAGCTAAAGAAGATCAGTTCTGACAATGGAACCGAGTACACCTTAGAGAAATTCCAAAGCTACTGTGAAGAAGCTGGAATCCGTCATCAGCTCACCAATATCTACACTTAGCAGCAAAATGGAGTATGCAAGAGG
Organism: Gossypium hirsutum; assembly: GCF_007990345.1. Taxonomy (NCBI): domain Eukaryota; kingdom Viridiplantae; phylum Streptophyta; class Magnoliopsida; order Malvales; family Malvaceae; genus Gossypium; species Gossypium hirsutum. The sequence goes on along the minus strand of NC_053429.1, from coordinate 47,659,680 downwards.
AAGAACATGACAGTGATGGATATGGCGAGGTGCCTATTGTTTGAAAGTAAGTTGTCAAATGGGTTTTGGGCTGAGACAGTGAACACATCAATCTATTTACTGAATAGGCTACCATCCAAGGCAATAAAAGAGATGACTCCATTCGAACCATGGTTTGGAAACAAACCATCTGTTTCTCACTTATTTAGCTCTTCCAACACTTAACCTTATTCATAGCTTAACAAACCTATGTAAACGCCATATATAAATAAAAATAATTGTATCTTACATTTTTCATAGCTTGGTAGATGTGATGAGATGAGCTAAGGTCAATTTTTCGATCCAACATTTGCTATCTATCTTATACATACGAGTTAGAAAACAACACGTGAAGCTTGTGACATCTTAGTAAGTACCCATGATATCAATACCTATTCAATTCTTTAATTTCTAAATATTTCATTTAATAGTTTAATGTCTATGTTTCTCTAGTAATTCTTATTATATCACATTCACATCTGTCGTCTTTTACTTATTTCACAATCTAATCCTCACATTGTCAATTCAACCAATAAAACTTACTACTCTTTATAGGACATGTATCATATATCACCACTTAATATAAACTTTCATAATTTCATTACTAATATTTATCAGTTCTTACACAAATTGTTTCTACACATTTAGGTTACCAGCCCCTGTCTTCCTTATATTCCCTCAATTACATTCATTATTTCAATCATTAGTCAGAAATAAACTTTTAACTTGAAGATCGTATACCTTTTAACAGAGGCCCAATAGACTAAACAGAACACTTTGGATATATGAAATTGGTACAGGTGCACTAAAGTTCACTAATAGAATAGTAAGCACCGAAGTGCAAATCACTAAGTACCAAAGTGCAAAACAGTAGGTACCGAAGTGCAGAATGGTAAAGCAACGAAGTACAAAATAGTAAATGCAAAAGTGCAACATGGTAAGGATGCTAAATTTTCCTTATTGATATGCCACTGATATCCCAATAGTTCTTATCTCGTCCACTTGGGAAAATCGTATCATATACATATTACTTTTACGCTTTTTTACAATTTAGTCCTAGTAACGATAATTTACATAACTATATCTTTCACTTTCTTTAACACATGTGACTTACAACCACATTTAATAATCTTCCATGATTCACTCATACTTCTCATTATGCATTTCACATATCACTTTTATATACTTTGCAATTTAGTCCTCAACGTAACATTTCATATAACAATATCCTCCACTTTCAATAGCAAATATAACATATTTCAAAACTTATTAATATTCTTAAATTCTCCACAATATATTTTCACATCTCAAGTGTTATGCACTTCACTTTTTCTATTTCTGACATAAGTTTTCCCGAACTCACAATTTAACTCTTAATTTCCCCAACTTAGAAAATAATTGTAGTTTGGACTACTATATTCATACATTCTTGTTTTTTTCACTATATTCTTTATTTATCAATATTTTTTTGTAAATTTTTATGACTTTCCAATTTATCACTTTTTAACATAAAAGTTCTCTATTCACTATTAAACAAATTTTCTTTCTTATCTCACTTTATTCACATAATTAATCCCACTATCTTATTTTACGCAACAAATTTCTATGTATTTCACTTACATTATTTCCACCACATATATTTCTCAAGTATTTCAATTTAGTCCTTATTTCCATAAAATTCCATGTTTTTTCATAAGTTCACTTATTCAATACTTTGTGTATTTTTCACTATCACATAACACAACTATTATGCTTTACATACTAAATTATTTCAATCTATATTTTACTTAATTACCATATAGTTTACAAAGTTCATATTTTGATCCTTACATAACAAAGAAGTTCATGGGTACCTACCTCTTTTCTATCCAAAATCACTTGTTCTTCTCTTCTCATTATCACTTAATTCACTTTCTTCTTTCATCAACATGTCAAAAACATAATACTTTCCATAAGAAATCTAGACTTCAATATCATTTCTATATTTTTCTATTACTATTAAATTTAAAAACAATATAAAACCTTAACATCCATACATTATTCTCTTGAAACCAAACTTTAGCTTGACTTTCTCTCTCCTCCAGCTTCTATTCTCTTGAATCTAACTTGATATTCTAGCTCCCCAAGTTTACTTATCATTCTTATTTCTTGGCAACTATGGAAATTCTATAACACCCCTAACCTGTATCCGTTGCCAAAATAGGGTTACGGAGTATTACCGAAAACTTTTAACTTAAAACATTCTATTACAATTTATAAAACATATCATATTCCATTAAACACATGCATAACATCCCTTTTTTGAGCCCTCAAGGCCTTAGAAACAGTTTAGAAATGATTCGGGAATAAATCAAAAACATTTAGAACTTTATGGAAAAAGAAAAATTCATACTACAGGGGTCACACGGTCGTGTGGCCATTTGAAGTAGGGACACAACGTCGTGTCCCAGCCTGTGTTTTTGCCTATGTAACTCTCTAACTTGGTTCACACAGCCAAGTTAGATGCCCGTGTGCCAGGCTGTGTAACTCTCAAAATGCAACCTTTAAAAACCTACAGGGGACACACAATGGTGTCGCGTGACCATGTGTCACACACGGCTGAGACACACGCCTGTGTCTTGGGCCGTGTGGACAAGAAATAAGTCAATTTCAAGCCATTCCTTTCACCCAAAACATGGTCACATAAACAAGCCATTTGCAATTCCATTCAAGCATTCAAAATGTACCTAAAAAATGCATAATCATGCTAGATCATTATGGTATTTGTTCATACAACCAGTATGCCCAAAAGGCACCTCAATCACAACAACCAAACATGTTTCAACTTTTGCATAGTTTATCCATTAACCATCCATATTTTTCTAATATAATTTCCTTATCAAACTTACCACAATGATTATATACCAAAATTTACACTCAAATATACCAATTTGGCCATTCAAAACATATCATCACTAAACCATTCCAACATTAGCCAACAAGCACCAAAATGCCAAAATGTCATCAGCTATAAAAAAACCACATATATACATGCCAACATGACAATTAGGTCATCAACCAAAATACCATAATTACAAGCCAAACATAATGGTGATTTCATCAAATACCAAAACACCTATACATGTGCATATTTAACCAATTTTCAATTAACTTGTTTCCATATAAAAAAAATGTCAAAATGACTTTACCATTTTGACCACTTCTCACATGCATCAAAACCATTTAAATGTTACCAATCTAGCCATTTCCAAATGGTTCCAACAACTATACATACCAATTTAATGTCCAAATGGTCATTATTCAACCAAACATATTTAATTAAATTCTATATCAAAACATGCCATAAATGATCATTTTACAACCATGCCAACATTTACCACTTTGGGCACAAACCATATATCAATTAAATCTTATAAACACCAACCATTAAGCATCAAGTGCCAAAAGCACACCAACCATCAAGGCATCCAAAATAACATAAGTTTCACAAATTCAAAACAACATTTCATGCCACTATCATTAACTAAACATTAGACATAAGTCCACCTATACATGCCATTATAACCACAACCAAAGCATTAAAATCTACTGATAAAATCGATGGATAGTGTGATAGAGCTCTGACTAGCTTCCAACCTGATCGAGCTTCTGATAATCTGTAAAGTAAGAGAAAGATAATCACATAAGCAATGAATGCTTAGTAAGCTCATATAAATCATAAGCATAATATTACATTTTAATAATGAAATTTATAGGTTAAGTATAAACCTATACTAATGCCTCAAGATTTACCAAACCATAATTATCAACTCACAAATGAGTAAATTCATTAATGTCAAATATATTTATAATTCATAATATGAAAAGATTTTATGGGACGTAATGTATAACCATCAACCTTTCTATAAGATTATACACCTTTCAATTTACTTACTTTCCTTTCCGTTCCCAATGCTTATCATAAGCCTAAACAACATTATTAATTTTCAATTCAGTGTATTTATCAATGACATAGATATATTCATTCAAAGTATAAACAATTTACTCACATATGAATACATCATTTATCTCATTAAACCTTTTTATAACATCATATTACATCCCAATTACGTACTTACTGTATCATTCCCTTTTCTTACCCATTTCATATGCATAGTACAAGCATAACCGTAAATATCAATCATATCCACAAGCTTGGCATAAGCCTAAGCACATCAACAACACATGTTAGTTCATTTAAACATGATTCATATGAATTTATCATCCATTATACTTGAGCATGATTCAATTGAATTTATCATCCATCTCAACATAACATATTTTCCATGTAACTCACCATTTCAAAGTCTTTCAAACATACAAGTCTTGGTTCATATAGAACACTTACCATATCCTTGTAAATTCATGCTCGTTGAACCGAATAGAATACCTTTAGATACACGGGATAGCTCACACGAAGTGTGCTAAAAATATAATCATAGTCTGTCATTTCCTGTACATATATGCTCACACGAGCTATGAAATGAGTATGCTCACAAAAGTTGTGAAATGGGTCTGCTCACACAAGCTGTAGGTCGGAATGTAAGCTACACATGCGGCTTACACAAGCTGTGGAGTATTCGCAACACATGCCGAACCTCAGCCATCGGTAGGACATTCAAGACCAGCACCTGAAACATGTAAACCCTAATGGCATGTCATTTGTATCCTACAAATTCCTAAGGCTCAAATGGGGTTTGATAGTCGTCGTACATCATTGGATTTTCATCGTCTCATAACATGATAGATTTCATAATAACATGTATATATTGATTCATGTACATTAGAATAACATATCAAACATTCAGTTGAACCAACATTTAAGTAATTATAGTTCATACGAACTTACTGGGCTAAATTGCAGAAATGTCAAAGTACAGGGGCATTTTGGTAATTTTTATTTTCCTCGATTTTCCACCCAATCTTGATCTAAATTAATAATTTCATTCAATCTATTAATTTAGACAGTAAAAAAATTATTTTATACAATTTAGTCTTTTTACATTTTTACAAAATTGCCCCTAAAGTTTTACTTTTATTCAATTCAGTCCATGAGCCTAAAACAATCAAATTAATCATTTTACCCAAAATTGAGCCTAGCCGAATACTTACGGCATCCAATACAACCCATTATTGCAACAATTTTCACATCAAATCCTTGTAATTTTACTATTTTAACAATTTAGTCCCTAATTAGAAAATTCATCAAAAATGACTTAATAAAATACTTAATAACAACTAATATCTCAAATTCATCATTTAACATCTAAAATCACAAATTTCATTAATGGAAACATTCAAAATCTTTAATAGTTGCAAAATCAAATGTACGGCCTAGCTGGACCTAGTTGCAACGATTTCAAAAACATAAAAGTTATTAGAAACGGGGCTAAAATCACTTACCAAATTAACTTGTGAAGTTACCGAAACCTCAAGGTCTAAAAATGATGTTTTCCTCCTTACCTTTTGGTGAAGAAGACATGAAAATTATGCTAATAACTTTTGTTTTTATTTTATTTAATTTGTCAAATTACTATTTTAACCTTGGTTAATAAATAAATAAAATACCAATTTCATGCCCATAGTTGTCCACTAACTACTTGAATTTTCTAATTACTATTTAAATCCCTTTTCCTTTATTCAATTAATCATTTAATCACTCAAATCAAATAGTGATCAAATTTTACAATTAATCACTCAAATCAAATAGTGATCAAATTTTACATCTTTTACGATTTATTTCTTTTTAATTAATTAAATATCAAAATGTTAAAATTTTTCAACGAAAATTTAATATCACCTTAATGGCACTCTGTAAATACTTATAAAAATATTTACGACATGATTTATAGAAATGATGTCCCGATACCTCATTTTCTAAAACACTTACCCTTAGGGTCTTACCACTTGAACTTAATAAACCGCTTATATAACATAACTTATCAAATAAAAATCTTTTTAAAATCACATTTGACTTGTAAATAATATTACTCGTTGAATTTGGCGGCCCCGAAACCATTGTTTGCGACACAACTAAAAGACTAGCTATTACAAATTCTTTTTATTTCTAGGTGAAAATGGTGGACTTTTGGTGGAAGGACAAAAATGTAAATGAAACAAAGTTTCTCTCTTATTTCTTTCCCACCCACACTGGAAGCATGGAAGGATGAAAATTTCTCTTCATCTTTCCTTCCTTATATATTAACTAAAAATTAATAAAATATAAATAAATATCAAGTCAAAATATTAATAAGATAATATTTATCTATTTAATTAATCTAAAATATCACCATCACCATCATCATTATCATTATCATTATTCTTTAATATTATCTTTCTAGCTAAATGACCATGTTACCCCTTATGATTTTTCAAAATTCCTCATTGAATAGTCTACACCATAATCTTGTTTGTACCCCTTAGCCACTAACCGCGCTTTGTACTTGTCAACCTCTTTATTTTCCTTCAAATTCATCTTGTAGATCCACTTGACACTAATAGTGTTGTGTCCCTTAGGAAGATCAGTCATCTCCCAAGTATCATTCCTTTCAATGACTTAGATTTCAGCATCCATTGCCTCTTTCCATTTTGCCTCTTTAACAACACTTTCAAAACTTGTTGGGTTACAATCTGCAAATAAAGAAAAATGAGCAATTGCATCATCATTTTCTCTAATTTCAGTTACCTCATAATCTTGCATCCATGCGAGCTTTCTTCGAGCACAACGAAGTGCTTTAGTTGCTATACTAGTTTCTTCTCCATGTGTAGGCAATACTTCAGTGGCTAGTGGAAAAGTATTCTTGGGCATTTCTTCAACTTCATTATGAAAAAGGACTTGAATAGGTTGCACTTCATCCCAATCTCGAGTGTAACAATTTATTGAATTTTAGAACAATAATTTTATTGAATAGATAGTTAATGAAACACCCCAAAATAGGGCCTGGGAGTTTTAGGGATATTTTAGGAATTTTGGCCTATATGAACTCGAAATTTCATAAGTTTGGTAACTGATAATGTTTCCAACGATGGTTTTTATAAAATCAAGTCAACTTCTGAAAATGAGTTTTAAATAGCTTTAATTTTGAAAATAGGATTGGTTTGTAAAAGAGTCAAAATTAAGAGTTTTTATGAAGCAATTTGACCAAATTTCCAAAATCAACCTAAAAACCTCGTTTTCCAAATAGCTTTCACGTTAACTTCTCCTCCCCTATATTGGTGACTTCCCTTTGTTTTCCCTTTACTCTCCCAACCAATTTTTACTTCTAATTTCTAAACATCTTTGATTTCTATAACCTTTGAACCATAAACCTGTATAAAAACCAAGAAAATCACCCAAAAAAAAACTTCATCATCTTCTCCAAACTTGGATTTTTTCAAATTTGAATCAAAGTTCATTTTTCTTCCATCAAAGGTAACCATTCGACTTTCTATGAGTTTTAAATGATATCTAGACCCTTAAACTGAATTTGTAGCCATTGAAACACATGTTTTAAATAAAAGCCGAAAATCGAGGCTTTAATGGTGAATTTTAGAATTTTGCATAAAAATGTGGTTTTAAAGTGTTTTCTAACTTGTTTTAATATGATTAGAAGGTTTCTAAACTAAATTTGAAGTTTTGTAAAAGAATTATTGATTTTTAATGAATTTTCAGAAAATAGTCATAAAACATCTCGAAAAAGTCGATACTATGATTTAAGTATTTTATTGTATTTTAAAGGTTGGAAATTAGTCTTAGGTGAATTATAAGATGAACAGAATTCGTTTTAGGTGAAAACATGACCGAGATATTTGAGTTTTAAGTTGGCTATGTTAAAGGTTTCGGTTACATGATAACTTAGTTTAGGCTTATGTTTGGTATGCTTGCAATGGGTTATTGACTGATTTTTGGATGTATTTTTGTGTGAATTTGTTGTGTTGAAGTTTCAGATTCGATAGAACCTTCTTCGAGTAGAGATAAAGGCAAGGAAAAGCTAGTTTGAGCTTTCAGCTTTTCGGTGAAAGCGTAATTGGTGAGTGTTTGGAATAATTACTTGTGGATATGATACAATGCATTATTTTGGAATTTAGTAGTAGCCTAAACTCCTACTATATATTCCAAGTGTAAGCTTTCTCATACCTATGTTATCTTGTGAATAAAGTGCTTATGTGTTTGTGAATATGTGAATTGAGATGAGATGCTATAACACATGATATGTGGTTATGATAACTGTTGTGAAAGTGAAAATATGTACATGTTATATATATGTTAAATGTTAGTGACAGTGTTTTGCTAAAGATGCAAATTTGCAGTGACTTTGCAATAATAATCGATAAGTGATATGTGTTTGACTTCAGATATTTTGGCCTTGTGATCTTGAAACCATTGGATATAGTTGGCATGTCATAGGATTGTGAGTACTCACCTATATGTACAGTGATTTTGGGCGTTGAGGCCCTGGGACATGTTGGAGGGATAAAAGAATGTGAGCTAAACTCCATTCAACAGGACATGTGAGGGGAAATAAGGAGAGTGTTAGCTTTATGCTTCACTTTTGAGACATGTTTGACTCTATGAGTCTATGTTTAGTGTGTTGGAGATCTGCGTATCCAATGAGTGATGATAGAATGAACTTTAATGTTTCATAGCTCAAGTGCAAAATTATCTTAAAATGTATATATGTGTAAAGTGATATATGCCTAAATAAGTATGCGGTTGCTATCTAAAGTATCTTAAATTATGAATATATGCATTGTGATATGTGTTTATATGATGTGTGACAATTATGCAATTTATTTAGAAACCTATTTTTGAATATTGTGATATATGCTTGAATGTTAGGTAACTATATGTGAAATAGAACATATTGTGACAGCCCAAAATTGACCCTAGCCGGGAAGTGGTTTCGGGACCGCTAAACCGAGTCACCGAAAGGTTTGAATGTGATGTTTATTGTCTAGAATATGTAATCATGAATGTGTAAAAATTTCAAGCTTCGATTTAGTCGATTGCATGTGAATTTAGTCAATAGGACTTATATGAGAAAATTTTAAAATGTGATAGGTCAATGCATGAGGACCTATTAGTGCATGTGGAAGAAAAAGGGGACTTGCATGTCAAATTCCCCCTCCCTAATATGTAGTGGCCGGCCATGCTATAGGTGGAAACATGTCTCCAACATGTTATGCTAGTGATGCATGTTAAGAAAAATAAAATAATAAGCATGGTGATTAAAAAAATGAAAGGAAGGGTGATGGAAAAAAAAAGTACATGGTCTCACCCCCCCTTGTTGCCGTGAGTTGAGGAAAGAAAACAAAGAAAAATGTGTGTTCATTCTTGAACACCTTTGGCCGAATAGAGGAAAGAAAGGAAGGGGAAGAGCTTGAGAAAATCGGCTATGGTGGTTTGCTAGACTAAGGTATGTTTGATGTTGTTCTTGAGATGCATGCATGTTTTAGTAGTTGACTTGAGTTCTAAAAACCCATGGTTCAATTTTGTGGATTGATGATGATTTTGTGTTTTGCCATTGATGAGTGCTTGAGCTTTTTGATAGTTGTTGATGAAAAGTGAAAGATATGTTAGAGATTAATATGTTTTGTGTTGAAGTTTTTGGTGATTTTGAGTAGTTAGGGCTAAATTACAAAAACAAATTTTTGAAGGACTCAAAGGTGAAATAAATGAGATGTATGGACTTATATGGGCACTAGGAAGATTCGGCCCTTAAGGAGTGTGACCAAACTTTGTGTATTTTGTGTTTTGTGGAATAAAGACTAAATTGTAAAAGTGCGAAATATTAGGGGTAAAAATGTAATTTACCCATTTATGCGTTATTAGACCAAATTGAATGAAAATATGTTAAATTAAGGCTTGGCAAGCTAGCTATTAAGGTGCAATGCTAATGTTAGTATTTGATTCGGTAATAATCTGTTTGGGGACAGCAGCAGTAAGGTGATTTTGGAAAATCGCCATAATTTGTAGGAGTTGAATTAGAAGCTGAGTGAATTATGCCATTAAAGCTTGAAGAGTCTATTTTCTTACAAAAGAAATAATGAAAACAAAAGAGTTACCGATCTTGAGATATTTGAAGTATTGTGGGGCTGAGTCAAAATGACTACTAGATTCCCTGTTCTGTTTTTAGAAAATCATTATAAATTGTACAAAAATGATTATAAGATAAAATTTATATGCTTAGACTCCTTAATGAGTCTAGTTTCAAATGAGATCAAATACAACACATTTTGAATTCTGTAAAATGAGAAATTTGATTCGTAGTGAAGAGTGGTCAGAATAGTCAAACAGTGAAACAGGGGAAACTTTAAGAAAAATCTGGTATTGATTGGCCAAGCCAAAAATTCTGGAAATTTTATGGATGGAAGATATACGAGTCTATATTCAGGGAAAATTAACGGCTAGTGATTTGGAGTTTTGTAGCTCCAGTTATAAACAATTTAGCGACTACTGCTCAGGAAAACAGATCGTAGTGAATATGTGATTTTGTTGTAAACATTAATGAAAATTTGCCAATGAGTTATTTATTGACTATTATAAAGCTTACTATAAGCTATGTGTGTGAAAGTCAAATCAATATATATATTATTCTGAAAGTAATACTTGAATAGTCGATTAATGACTATTTTAAATTATTGATTTGGCTCAAGGAGTTAAAGGAGGTGAATCGAGCAAAGGCAAAGAAAAGGTTATCGAGTAGTCGAGTTGGAACCGTCTTACCCAACACGAGGTAAGTCATTAAGCATGTAGTTGGTATTATTTCAATGGTCATAATGTTTATGTATTGATGCTGAATGGAATGAATAAATATACATATATATATATGTGCATGTACGTATGTGATGATGAAATTGTTGAATGAAAGAAAAGAGGTAAGTTGTACTGAGTTGTTGATCTCGGCACTAAACGTGCGGGATAACCATTTATGACCATGAGATTGGCGCTAAGTGCGCGGGATTAAATTGTACAGCACTAAGTGTGCGATTTGACTATGTTGCACTAAGTGTGCGAAATGAATATGATGCACTAAGTGTGCGAATTGACCATGCGGCACTAAGTGTGCGAGTTTGACTATGTAGCACTAAGTGTGCGATTTGATTATGTAGCACTAAGTGTGCGAGTTGATTATATAGCACTGAGTGTGCAGACTCGATATACATTCGTGAATCATTATGGACACTATGTGTGCGACACTATTGAGTCGATCGCGGACAGCGGATCGGGTAAGTGTCTTGAGTACATGGCTAATAGGTGCTATGCTTATACTTGGTGTTGAGCTCGGTAAGTTTGAACCTATGTGACAAATATACTTGAAGTCACGTACATAAAATTTATCGTAGGATGGGTGAAAGGCCGTTTATTCGTTTGATTGTAACGAAAATAAATTGATTTATGAAAATGCTTCAATGTCCTATTGATGAGTATATGGAATGTGAATGCATGAACTGATATGAAATTGAATTGATAGGTTGGAGGAACTATGGTATGGTTCGGAATGGATGGAGTAATTAGCCTCGTTCCATTTTGTTTTCTCTTGTGATAATGTTATTGATGGATGGTAGTGCATAGCTTATGACTTACTGAGTTATAAACTCACTCGGTGTTTCCTTGTCACCCATTATAGGTTGCCTGGACTCATCTATTTTTGCGTGGTCGGGCCGTCATCGAAGTCATCACACCGGATAGCAAGTTTTGGTACTTTCTTCTTAGTTGGCTTAGAAGAACATTTTGGCATGTATAAGCTAGTACGTTGTGTTTGAATATTGGCATGTAAACTTTAAGCCATGCGAAAATGGCACGAATGTTCGATTGAGTTGGATCAAGGGTAGGCATGAAATGGACCTAGTTACTTTCGTAACAGATGCTGGCAGCAGCAGTGTCATGAGATTGAAAAATCACTAAAAATAGTAGGAGTGGAATTAATTGATGAATAAATTATGTAATCGAAGCTCGATGAGTCTGCTTTCATGAGGAAGTAACGAAAAGATCATATGGGCAGTATATTAAGAGATAATCAGATTTTTGTGGGACAGGGCCAGAACGGTTTCTGGATTCCCTGCTCCGACTTTGGAAATTCATAATAAATTAACCAGAGATAATTAGGGGTCGTACCATATATGTACAGATTCCTCTCTGAGTCTAGTTTTCATAGAAACAAACGGCATCAGTATTGAAGCCCCGTGCAGGGAGATATCCAATTCGTAATGGGAAAAGGTCAGTGTAGTCGACCCCTGCAACATGGGAGACTTCGACTAATAAACTGTACCAATTGGCCCGACCAAAAATTCTAGAAAAAAATACATAGATGGGCACATGAGTCTAGTTTCTGGGAAAAATCACGAAACTGATTTTCGAGTTACGAAACTCAAGATATGATTTTTTTAAAACGACTGGTACACAGATTGGGCTGTGTCTGGAAAATAAATTTTATAAGGGGTTAAAGCCAGTTAACACCTCGTGTTCGACTCCGGTGTCGGTTTCGGGTTCGGGGTGTTACATTTGATTGGTATCAGAGCTATGGTTTAGTCGGTTCTAGGACTACCATAGCACGTATGAGTCTAGCTATACATGCCGAATGTTAATGTTTAAATGTGTGATGACTTCCGACGGTTGAAATGTTTTTGTTTTGATTAGTAAATGGACCCCGGTGAAGAAAGAACCCTAGCGGATGACGTTGAGAGCGTAGCGGCTGCTCCTGCTCAAGGGACGCCGCCTGTTGAACCTCAGTCATCTGCGAATAATCAAGGTGAGGGGGCTAAACAAGCCTTCTTTACCATGATGAATGAGTGGGTCGCGCAATATGCCCGAGCCAACCCGGCTGTCCAACAATTCCCAAATTTGAATAATCCACCCCAAGAGCCTGTAAGGCCATCAGTCGCTGATCCTGTGAGGCTGAGTAAGCCACCTGTAGACTTGATTAAGAAGCGTGGGGCCGAGGAGTTCAAGGCCATAGTAACTGATGATGCCGAAAGGGCCGAGTTCTGGCTTGATAACACCATTCGGGTGTTCGATGAATTGTCATGCACACCCGATGAATGTCTAAAATGTGCTGTATCGTTGTTGCGAGACTCAGCCTACTATTGGTGGAGGACCTTGATTTCCATAGTCCCGAACGAGCGGGTAACTTGGGACTTCTTTCAAACGGAATTCCGGAAGAAATTTATTAGCCAACGGTTCATTGACCAGAAGCGTAAGGAGTTCTTGGAACTCAAGCAAGGCCGTACGACTGTATCTGAATACGAACATGAATTCGTAAGACTTAGTAGGTATGCCCGGGAGTGTGTAGCTGATGAGGTTGCTATGTGCAAAAGATTCGAGGAAGGATTGAATGAAGATTTAAAGCTACTAATGGGTATTTTGGAAATAAAGGAATTCGTAACACTAGTCGAACGAGCCTGCAAGGCGGAGGAACTTGGAAAGGAGAAGAGGAAGGCTGAATTTGAAGCTAGAGATTATCGTAAAAGATCGACGGGTAAAGCTCCGTTCTCAGCTGTGAAGAAGTTCAGGGAGGACATTAATAAGTCGAGGGCGACTGCGGGAATTTCCATCAGGGCAAGACCATCGATGGGCTCCCGAGCTACTTCGGTAGCTAGTGTGGGCAATAATCGTCACGAGAAACCTGAATGTCCCCAATGTGGAAGACGACACCTAGGTGAATGTTGGGGCAAGTCTACTAACAGGGCCTGTTACGGATGCGGTTCGAAGGACCACTTCATTAGAGATTGCACGGAGCTGGATGAGAAGAATAAGATTCAAGGTGCAAGACCTAGTGGAGTGACATCTAGAGGTAGACCACCGAGAATTTTAGGAGGCAGGGGTGGTAGTCAGAGGGGGGCCTCTGATACGGCCGATCGCGCCGAGAACCGTACTCCTGCTAGAGCATATGCCATTCGCGCACGAGAGGAGGCATCCTCCCCCGACGTCATCACTGGTACCTTCACTCTCTTTGATACTAATGTGATTGCATTGATTGACCCTGGTTCTACTCATTCATATGTATGCGAAACCTTAGCAACCAGTAAGACTCTACCTGTAGAGTCTACTGAGCTCGTAATTCGAGTATCAAACCCTTTGGGTCAATGCGTACTTGTTGATAAAGTGTGTAAGAGATGCCCTCTATTAATCCGAGGATCCTGTTTTCCGGCTGATTTGATGCTTTTGCCGTTCGACGAGTTTGATGTTATTCTTGGTTTGGATTGGTTAACCGCGCATGATGCGGTTGTGAATTGCAAAAGCAAGACTATCGATTTGAGGTGCGCAAATAACGAAATAATCCGAGTTGAGTCTGCGGACTTAAGGGGGTTGCCAACTGTAATATCAGCAATGTTGGCCCAGAAATATGTAAGGAAAGGGTGCGAAGCATACCTCGCGTATGTACTTGATGACAAGGAGTTAGAAAAGAAACCCGAATCGGTGCCGGTGGTCTGTGAATACCCGGATGTTTTTCCTGAAGAGTTACCGGGTTTGCCACCTGTTCGGGAGGTAGAGTTTGGTATTGAGCTTGTACCTGGAACTACGCCAATTTCGATCGCTCCGTATCGTATGGCACTAACCGAGTTAAAAGAGTTGAAAGCTCAGTTGCAAGAATTGACGGATAGAGGTTTCGCTCGACCGAGTTTCTCACCTTGGGGTGCACCAGTATTGTTCGTGAAAAAGAAGGACGGAACCATGAGGTTGTGCATTGACTATCGTCAACTGAATAAAGTGACGATAAAGAATAAGTATCCGTTACCGCGTATTGATGATTTGTTCGACCAACTGAAGGGAGCCTCAATGTTCTCAAAAATAGATCTGAGATCGGGCTATTATCAGTTGCGAATTCGAGAATCGGACATACCCAAAACTGCCTTCAGGACGAGATATGGTCACTACGAGTTCTTAGTGATGCCGTTTGGGCTCACTAATGCCCCTGCGGTGTTTATGGATTTGATGAATCGGATCTTCAGGCCGTATTTGGATCGGTTCGTAGTTGTGTTTATTGATGACATCTTGGTCTATTCAAGAGATGAGACCGAACATGCTGAGCATCTGAGGCAAGTGTTGCAAATTTTGCGGGATAAGCAGTTATATGCTAAGTTCAGTAAGTGTGAGTTCTGGTTAAGAGAGGTTAGCTTCTTGGGTCATGTGGTATCCGCATCGGGTATTCGAGTTGACCCGAGCAAAATTTCAGCCATACTTAACTGGAAGCCTCCAAGAAATGTTAACGAAGTCCGGAGCTTTCTAGGGCTCGCCGGTTATTACCGACGATTTGTCAAAGGTTTCTCGATGATAGCCACACCAATGACGAAGCTACTTCAAAAGGATGTTAAGTTCGAATGGACGGAGAAATGTCAGAAAAGCTTCGATCAACTGAAAACTCATTTGACTGAAGCTCCAATTTTGGTGCAACCCAAATCGGGTAAAGAGTTTGTCGTTTATAGTGACGCATCCCTACTTGGGTTGGGTTGCGTATTGATGCAAGAAGGTCGAGTTGTGGCCTATGCATCGAGACAATTGAAGCCACACGAGAGAAATTATCCGACCCATGATCTCTAACTAGCCGCCATTGTGTTTGCATTGAAAATATGGCGACATTATTTGTTTGGTGAGAAGTGCCATGTGTTTTCGGATCACAAAAGTCTCAAATATTTGATGACTCAACGAGACTTGAATCTGCGACGAAGACGTTGGCTTGAGTTGTTGAAAGATTACGAGCTTGTCATTGATTACCACCCGGGAAGGGCTAATGTGGTTGCGGACGCCTTAAACCGGAAATCACTGTTTGCTTTGCGAGCAATGAATGTACACTTGTTTGTTCTACCTGACAATGTGTTAGTAGCTGAATTAAAAGCCAAACCATTATTGACTCATCAAATTCGTGAAGCTCAGAAGGTCGATGATGAATTGGTTGCAAAACGAGCTGAGTGTGTTCCGAAAAAGGAATCGGAGTTTCAGATTGATGATGATGGTTGTTTGAGGTTTAGAAGTCGTTTGTGTGTTCCAAGGAATTCGGAACTCATTCCGATGATTCTGAACGAAGCCCATTGTAGCCGAATGTCAATTCACCCAGGGAGCACGAAAATGTGCAACGACTTGAAACGTCGGTTTTGGTGGCATGGTATGAAACAAGACATCTCCGACTTTGTTTCGAGATGTTTAATATGTCAACAAGTGAAAGCGGAACATTAAGTGCCTTCAGGGTTACTTTAGCCGATCATGATACCCGAGTGGAAATGGGACCGAGTCACAATGGACTTGTGTCCGGACTGCCATTGTCCGCAAGTTAGAAGGATGCGATTTGGGTTGTTGTTGATAGGCTGACTAAGTCGGCTCACTTTATCCCCGTGCGTACGGATTTTTCATTGGATAAACTAGCCGAATTGTATGTTTCACAGATTGTGAGATTACATGGAGTACCTATTTCTATCGTGTCGGATAGAGATCCGAGATTCACCTCGCGATTTTGGGAGAAATTGCAAGAAGCTTTGGGTACCAAGCTGCATTTTAGCACCGCTTTTCACCCCCAAACCGATGGTCAATCCGAGCGGATAATTCAGATGCTTGAGGATATGTTGAGATGTTGCATCCTCGAGTTTAGTAGTTCATGGGAACGGTATTTACCTTTGATTGAATTCGCTTACAATAATAGTTTTCAATCAAGTATTAAGATGGCACCTTACGAGGCTTTGTACGGGCGTAAATGCCGCACACCATTGTTTTGGACTGAGCTTGGTGAAAGTAAAATTTTCGGAGTTGATTTGATTAAAGATGCCGAACAGAAAGTAAAGGTGTTATGGCTCGAACACGGGATCGAGGAAGCTACTTGGGAAACCGAGAACTCGATGAAAGAACGATATCCAAACCTATTTACCGGTAAGATTTTCGGGGACGAAAATTTCTTAAGTGGGGGAGAGTTGTGACAGCCCAAAATTGACCCTAGCCGGGAAGTGGTTTCGGGACCGCTAAACCGAGTCACCGAAAGGTTTGAATGTGATGTTTATTGTCTAGAATATGTAATCATGAATGTGTAAAAATTTCAAGCTTCGATTTAGTCGATTGCATGTGAATTTAGTCAATAGGACTTATATGAGAAAATTTTAAAATGTGATAGGTCAATGCATGAGGACCTATTAGTGCATGTGGAAGAAAAAGGGGACTTGCATGTCAAATTCCCCCTCCCTAATATGTAGTGGCCGGCCATGCTATAGGTGGAAACATGTCTCCAACATGTTATGCTAGTGATGCATGTTAAGAAAAATAAAATAATAAGCATGGTGATTAAAAAAATGAAAGGAAGGGTGATGGAAAAAAAAAGTACATGGTCTCACCCCCCCTTGTTGCCGTGAGTTGAGGAAAGAAAACAAAGAAAAATGTGTGTTCATTCTTGAACACCTTTGGCCGAATAGAGGAAAGAAAGGAAGGGGAAGAGCTTGAGAAAATCGGCTATGGTGGTTTGCTAGACTAAGGTATGTTTGATGTTGTTCTTGAGATGCATGCATGTTTTAGTAGTTGACTTGAGTTCTAAAAACCCATGGTTCAATTTTGTGGATTGATGATGATTTTGTGTTTTGCCATTGATGAGTGCTTGAGCTTTTTGATAGTTGTTGATGAAAAGTGAAAGATATGTTAGAGATTAATATGTTTTGTGTTGAAGTTTTTGGTGATTTTGAGTAGTTAGGGCTAAATTACAAAAACAAATTTTTGAAGGACTCAAAGGTGAAATAAATGAGATGTATGGACTTATATGGGCACTAGGAAGATTCGGCCCTTAAGGAGTGTGACCAAACTTTGTGTATTTTGTGTTTTGTGGAATAAAGACTAAATTGTAAAAGTGCGAAATATTAGGGGTAAAAATGTAATTTACCCATTTATGCGTTATTAGACCAAATTGAATGAAAATATGTTAAATTAAGGCTTGGCAAGCTAGCTATTAAGGTGCAATGCTAATGTTAGTATTTGATTCGGTAATAATCTGTTTGGGGACAGCAGCAGTAAGGTGATTTTGGAAAATCGCCATAATTTGTAGGAGTTGAATTAGAAGCTGAGTGAATTATGCCATTAAAGCTTGAAGAGTCTATTTTCTTACAAAAGAAACTATGAAAACAAAAGAGTTACCGATCTTGAGATATTTGAAGTATTGTGGGGCTGAGTCAAAATGACTACTAGATTCCCTGTTCTGTTTTTAGAAAATCATTATAAATTGTACAAAAATGATTATAAGATAAAATTTATATGCTTAGACTCCTTAATGAGTCTAGTTTCAAATGAGATCAAATACAACACATTTTGAATTCTGTAAAATGAGAAATTTGATTCGTAGTGAAGAGTGGTCAGAATAGTCAAACAGTGAAACAGGGGAAACTTTAAGAAAAATCTGGTATTGATTGGCCAAGCCAAAAATTCTGGAAATTTTATGGATGGAAGATATACGAGTCTATATTCAGGGAAAATTAACGGCTAGTGATTTGGAGTTTTGTAGCTCCAGTTATAAACAATTTAGCGACTACTGCTCAGGAAAACAGATCGTAGTGAATATGTGATTTTGTTGTAAACATTAATGAAAATTTGCCAATGAGTTATTTATTGACTATTATAAAGCTTACTATAAGCTATGTGTGTGAAAGTCAAATCAATATATATATTATTCTGAAAGTAATACTTGAATAGTCGATTAATGACTATTTTAAATTATTGATTTGGCTCAAGGAGTTAAAGGAGGTGAATCGAGCAAAGGCAAAGAAAAGGTTATCGAGTAGTCGAGTTGGAACCGTCTTACCCAACACGAGGTAAGTCATTAAGCATGTAGTTGGTATTATTTCAATGGTCATAATGTTTATGTATTGATGCTGAATGGAATGAATAAATATACATATATATATATGTGCATGTACGTATGTGATGATGAAATTGTTGAATGAAAGAAAAGAGGTAAGTTGTACTGAGTTGTTGATCTCGGCACTAAACGTGCGGGATAACCATTTATGACCATGAGATTGGCGCTAAGTGCGCGGGATTAAATTGTACAGCACTAAGTGTGCGATTTGACTATGTTGCACTAAGTGTGCGAAATGAATATGATGCACTAAGTGTGCGAATTGACCATGCGGCACTAAGTGTGCGAGTTTGACTATGTAGCACTAAGTGTGCGATTTGATTATGTAGCACTAAGTGTGCGAGTTGATTATATAGCACTGAGTGTGCAGACTCGATATACATTCGTGAATCATTATGGACACTATGTGTGCGACACTATTGAGTCGATCGCGGACAGCGGATCGGGTAAGTGTCTTGAGTACATGGCTAATAGGTGCTATGCTTATACTTGGTGTTGAGCTCGGTAAGTTTGAACCTATGTGACAAATATACTTGAAGTCACGTACATAAAATTTATCGTAGGATGGGTGAAAGGCCGTTTATTCGTTTGATTGTAACGAAAATAAATTGATTTATGAAAATGCTTCAATGTCCTATTGATGAGTATATGGAATGTGAATGCATGAACTGATATGAAATTGAATTGATAGGTTGGAGGAACTATGGTATGGTTCGGAATGGATGGAGTAATTAGCCTCGTTCCATTTTGTTTTCTCTTGTGATAATGTTATTGATGGATGGTAGTGCATAGCTTATGACTTACTGAGTTATAAACTCACTCGGTGTTTCCTTGTCACCCATTATAGGTTGCCTGGACTCATCTATTTTTGCGTGGTCGGGCCGTCATCGAAGTCATCACACCGGATAGCAAGTTTTGGTACTTTCTTCTTAGTTGGCTTAGAAGAACATTTTGGCATGTATAAGCTAGTACGTTGTGTTTGAATATTGGCATGTAAACTTTAAGCCATGCGAAAATGGCACGAATGTTCGATTGAGTTGGATCAAGGGTAGGCATGAAATGGACCTAGTTACTTTCGTAACAGATGCTGGCAGCAGCAGTGTCATGAGATTGAAAAATCACTAAAAATAGTAGGAGTGGAATTAATTGATGAATAAATTATGTAATCGAAGCTCGATGAGTCTGCTTTCATGAGGAAGTAACGAAAAGATCA
The DNA here is from genome assembly GCF_007990345.1 of Gossypium hirsutum. Taxonomy (NCBI): domain Eukaryota; kingdom Viridiplantae; phylum Streptophyta; class Magnoliopsida; order Malvales; family Malvaceae; genus Gossypium; species Gossypium hirsutum. The sequence goes on along the minus strand of NC_053429.1, from coordinate 47,639,613 downwards.
TATGGGCAGTATATTAAGAGATAATCAGATTTTTGTGGGACAGGGCCAGAACGGTTTCTGGATTCCCTGCTCCGACTTTGGAAATTCATAATAAATTAACCAGAGATAATTAGGGGTCGTACCATATATGTACAGATTCCTCTCTGAGTCTAGTTTTCATAGAAACAAACGGCATCAGTATTGAAGCCCCGTGCAGGGAGATATCCAATTCGTAATGGGCAAAGGTCAGTGTAGTCGACCCCTGCAACATGGGAGACTTCGACTAATAAACTGTACCAATTGGCCCGACCAAAAATTCTAGAAAAAAATACATAGATGGGCACATGAGTCTAGTTTCTGGGAAAAATCACGAAACTGATTTTCGAGTTACGAAACTCAAGATATGATTTTTTTAAAACGACTGGTACACAGATTGGGCTGTGTCTGGAAAATAAATTTTATAAGGGGTTAAAGCCAGTTAACACCTCGTGTTCGACTCCGGTGTCGGTTTCGGGTTCGGGGTGTTACACATATGCTTAAAAGTGAATATGTTTACCATGACACTAAAGTTGGAACTTTAAGGTTATATGGTTTTTTCGTTAATACTTGATGAATCGATTGCATCATAGTTGTTCTAGGCATTTACTGAGCTTGTTAAGCTCACACACTCCTTTCTTTAACCATTGCAGAATAGTTGTGTGTCGGTATGAGCGATGTGGTTCCCAAAGGTGATCCAAGCAAGACTTTTGTATTATTTTGTAGGTGTTCTATATTTATTTACGTTTTGGGAAAAAAGACAATGTGGTAGACTTTTTTATAGCCAATTTAACTTCTAGACATTTTGTTGGTTTTTGGTTCTGTTTATCAGGATTACATGTTATTATTATGCTTGGGTTTATGAACATGAGAATGGATTTACGTTACTTGCTCGAACACAGTTTTGTGATATTGAACTGTTAATTAGGTCATTGAATGATTATTTGTCAAATTAATTGATGTAAGATGTTTAGGAACTAAATTGGAATGGATTAATAGCTCATATATGTTGCATTTTTTAGGTCTGGGGCAAAGGTATCGATAAAAGGGTTTTAAAATTGATACTTCTGTGTTTTGAAATGTGCAAGAAGTCAGAATAGAGATTTGGTACCGATACCTTTGCTCGAGTATCGATACTCGGGGTAAATTTATCGATACTTCATGATAGGTACAGATAATTTCTGATACCTTGATTTTTAATCAAGAAACAGAATGCAAGTTAGGTATCGTTATTTCAAGTGGTATCGGTATCACTTAAAGAAGATATCGATGCTTTAGTGTCTGTATTGATACCTACGGACCTAGTTTGAGAATTTTGCTAAGTGGACCTTATGCATGTTTTAATATGTTTATAAAGACTATTTAATATAAGTTTAGCACGTGACAATGATAACTAGCTAGTATGATTGAATTAAGATCGATACGAATAGCAAACTGATGGATATTTTGTTGTAATGAGCTTTTACTTGTTGGTTATGACATTAGACGGTGGTGTGGCATCCTAATATTTGGGCTTGACGACTAAGCCAAGTATAGGGTGTTACATTTGGTGGTATTAGAGCTCTAAGTTCAAGAACTCTCGGACCTAGGTGATTATTATGTGTTTGGAGTTTCGAAACTTATGAATCTAAATTTCCCTATATTCTTGGAATTGTTGATATAACTCTGTTTGTACTACATTTGATTGTTTGAAATGTTCTCGTTGAATTGCATGTGGGGTAAGAACGGGAACACATTGCCTTTAATCCTAAAGTTTTCTTGCATGAACGAGACTTGGATCATCTCCTTGCCACTTACATCGTTTATTTATTTGTTTGTTTGTGTGTATGTTAGATTATTAGATATGTCTCCTAAACGTGTTAATGTCAGAGCTAGTGCTCAAGAAGATGGTACATCTTCCACACCTCCTGTACCGCCACCTATAGTAAATATAACTGATAGGAGTATTTCAATGGATTGCTGGTGCTAATTGTGCTTCTGCACCTACCAATCCTACACCTATTAGCCGTGGGTTACCGCTTGAACATCTTCTGGCTTTGGGTGGTAAAGAGTTTTCTATAATAAAAGGTACTGATCTGATCAGGGCTGAGTATTGGTTGGAAGGAGTTGGAAAGATCCTTGAACAAATGTCTTGTTCTGACAAGGAAAAGTTGGGTTGTGTTGTGTCCTTACTTGATGATAAGGCTCATCGTTGGTGGAATATGGTTAAGATAGGTACTTTTTTCTAATAGATTGATGATAAACGCCAAATTATACATAGTTTTACCCTAAATACTTAGCATATTTATGGATGTTTACTACTAGATTTGTGATTTTGGTACTCTTAATCTGGTTATTTCATGTTTTGTACTCAGGAGAGCACCAAGAGTCAAAAGGAGCCAAAAACGAGCTAAAAAGGGACAAAACAGACCAAATCGAGAAGTTCACACGGCCTAAGCCTTGCCACATGGGCTGCTCACATGCCCGTATCCTTCAAGGGTGTCGACCAAGGCTCTCACGATTCACACGGCCTGGCCATTGACCCACACAGCCGTGTGCAATTTAACGGATCGAACACGACTTGGCAAACACATCACACGACCGTGGCACATGGGCGTGTCCTTTTTTCAAAGAATTGTATTTTACACAGAAAAGGGTACTTAGGGAGGAAGAAAGCTAATCCAAAGCCTATATAAACACCCTAAGTGTGACCTAATAAAGGGGGCTCTTCCAGAACTTTTCTAGAGTATAGAACCACACGCCAGGAATTACTTGAAGTAAGCCAGATGATCCATCCCAAAAGCCGGAGCTACTCCAAGACTGAAGATCTCTCTCAAAATTCCTTCAGGGGTTTTAGAGTTTTCTTCATGTTTTGTTATTTTTATACTTTTGAGATGTACTATTATTTTATTATGAACTAAACCCCTTAGATACCTAAGGGGGATAAAACCTATGATGGATCTTGTTATTATTATCTGAACTGTATGATAAATACTTGATTTGTTCTTAATTATGTGTTCTTAATGCTTGAGTTAATATTCCGGGTATTAATTCATGATTTTATGTGCTTATGCAGAGGAGGAATAGACCCTTCCTAAGAGTAGATTTGGCATAATTAAGCGGAGTTGATCGAATGCCTAGAAATAGGGTTATGAGATTTTGTCGGATTAGGGTGAAACCTAATATGGGAGTCCATAGAGTGATTTACTGCTTCCCTAGGGGTTTTAATTAAGAAAGAAATTTCGATTAATTCAACTGAGGGTTAGACGTTATTAGTCTCGAAAGGGATAATAACATAGGTTAGGGAATCTCACGGATCAAGTCAAGTGAATAAATCGTCTGGTTTAGAGTCAGATAACAAGTGAAATCTAGGTGGATTCCTCCTTGGGTGTCGTCTTTATCAATTGCTTTTCTTTAAGTCTTTTTTCAAATTTTCTCTTTGCTTTAATTAAATTAGTTAATTAGTTTAGATAATTAGTTTAATAAACAAACCCTTTTATTCGTAGGCTAGATAATAAAAAGATAGTTATTACTAGTACTTTTGGTTCCCTTGGGTACGATATCCCGGTCTTGCCATTACTATACTATTGTTCGATAGGTGCGCTTGCCTTTTCGTAGTGATAATAGTTAGTCTAGGTTTTATCTTCATTATAGATATTTATTACTTGTTACGAATCACGTGATCAAGTTTTTGACGCCGTTGCCGGGGATTCAAAATATTAGGAACGCTAAATTTTTATTACTTTAGCCATTTATTTTTTCTTGCAATTTAATTTTAGTTTATTATTATTATTTATTAATTTACTTATTTTTTCTCTTGGCAGGTTTTTATAGTTTATGACTAGAAGAAACCTGTCAGGACCATTACTTTTTAACGAAGAAATCGATCGTACAGTTCGTAGAAATCAAAGAGAAATAAGGCGCAGCTTACGATACATGGAGAACGAGCGAGAAGACGATACTCGACCCCAAACTGACAAGATGGCTGAAAACCAAGGCAATTAGCTACCTCCCGCAATTGCAGCTAATCAAAATCCTGCTCCATGAACTATGTATGATTATGCTAAACCTTCTTTAATAGGAACTGAATCTAGCATAGTTAGACCTACTGTAGCTGCAAATACTTTTGAATAAAACCTAACACTATTCAGATGATACAACAGTTTGTTCAGTTTGATGGTTTGCAGGATGAAGATCCCAACACTCACTTAGCAAACTTTCTGGAATTTTGCAATACATTTAAAATCAATGGCATTTCTGATGATGCCATACGTCTTCGGTTGTTTCCCTTTTCACTGAAAACAAAGCTAAACAGTGGTTGAACTCGTTACCATGAGGGTCTATCACTACTTGGGAACAAATGACCGAGAAATTTTTACTAAAATATTTTCCGCCTGCTAAAACGGCTAAATTATGTAATGATATCTCTTCTTTTGTGCAAATGGATTTAGAAACACTTTACGATGCATGGGACAGATACAAGGACTTACTGAGAAGGTGCCCTCACCATGGGTTACCGCTTTGGCTTCAAGTACAAACATTCCACAATGGCCTGAATCCCTCGACTCGGCAAATGGTTGATGCAGCTGCTAGCGGAACCATCAACAATAAAACACCGGAAGATGCCTATGAATTTATAGAGGAGATGTCACTGAATAACTATCAGTGGAAAGTTATGAGGACAAAGCCAACGAAAACAACCAGTGTTTATGACATCGATTTAGTCACCATGCTCTCTAATCAGGTAGAACTTCTCAATAAAAAGATTGACGGTTTACTTGGTTCTGCGCAGGTACATCCAGTAATGAGGTGTGACTCAAGTGGCAGAGGTGTGCATACAGAATACCAATCCTTCAATCCTACAACTGCAGAAGAATAAGTCAACTATATGGGTAACAATAACTTCCAATCTCAAAATAACCCATACAGTAATACTTATAATGCAGGTTGGAGGAACCACCCAAATTTCTCCTGGGGTGGTCAAGGGAATCAAAAGCCACAAAATCCTCAAGGTTTTCAACAGCCACATTATCAACAAGAGAAGAAACCAAACCTTGAAGAGATGCTTTCTAAATTCATCTCGGTGTCAGAAACCCGTTTCCAAAATACCGAGACTGCACTTAAGAATCAACAAGCATCGATCCAAGGAATCGAAACTCAAATAGGCCAGCTATCCAAACTAATCTTCGAACGACCACAAGGTAGCTTACCAAGTAATACTGAACCTAATCCGAGGGAACACCTCAATGTAATTAATACTCAAAATAAGGAAGGATTCATTGCACCGGAGCCAGAATTAGAGCAAGACAACGGAATGAAAAAAGGTCGAGAAGAGGTAAACGACGATGATCCTAAATAGGTAAGTACGAATCATGAACCTCGTGTGCCATATCCTAAAGCGATGACGAAAGACAGAACAGAAGAACAATTCGGTAAGTTTGTCAAACTCTTAAAAAAATTACATATTAACTTACCCTTTATTGAAATTCTGTCGCAGATGCCCAACTCAGAAAAATTTTTAAAGGAACTTCTGAGCAATAAAAGAAAATTAGACGCTACATTGCATGTGGAACTCAATACAGTCTGCTCAGCTATTCTAAAGAATAAGCTACCTAACAAATTGAAAGATCCAGGGAGTTTTACAATTTCTTGCTTAATTGGTAGTTTATCTGTGAATAATGCTTTAGTTGATCTAGGGGCAAGTATAAATGTTATGCCGTATAAAATGTTTAAACGACTAGGTCTCAGTAAACCCAAACAGACTAGGATGAGCATACAATTGGCTGAGAAAATAGTTCGATTTCCTAAAGGTATTATTAAAGATGTTTAGATTTCCTAAAGGTATTATTAAAGATGTTCTCGTTAAAATTGATATATTTATTTACCCAGTAGACTTTGTCGTCTTAGGTATGGATGAGGATAACGAGGTACCTTTAATTTTAGAACGACCCTTTTTAGCAACTGCCAGAACCATTATTAATGTAGGCACAGGAGAGCTAACACTTCGTGCAGGAGACGACGCAGTAACACTCCAAGCACACAACTCAGTCAAAACCTCTAAGACTCAAGATAATGCTATGAAACTTGTCGATGACAAAACTAATATTCAATCGTTCTTGCAGGAACCTCCTCGAACCAAGACAACGGAGACAGTGCACTATTATCAAGTAGCAAACAAAGACACCCATGAGGAACGAAGGCTTCAAATAGAGGAGCTAGATGAATGGCGAGCACACAAACCGAGAACACATGATAAACTGAAACTACGCCAAAACAAGCCCGATATCTCTCCTAGTCAACTTAAGTTTGGCGATAAAGTCTTACTAGATGCTGCAGATCCCCACATTTTAACTACCACATCAAATGAGGAAATCCCTCTTACGATACTCAGTATTTTCCCATTTGGTACGGTTGAGGTAAGTCACCCCAAGTTCGGCACTTTTAAGGTAAACAATACTCGTCTCAAACCTTATTTTGTCAAGGCTAATAGCAGGAATGAGGAGTATGAACTCCTCAAACCACCATGATCATTCAATAGAGAGGTAAGTCAAGCTTAGACTATAAATAAGCGCTTCTCGGGAGGCAACCCGAGCACTAACATATTTTGATTTCTTTATTTTTAATTTCTAACACTTTGAATCATTAACTTAATCTTTGAATTGCAAAGTTTTTCAGCATACACGGCCAGGCACACGGGCGTGCCTAAAGTCGTGGCCAAACAGGGGAAGAGACACGGCCGTGCGATACGGTCGTATGGAAGCATGACATAATTTCCCCAAAACTCGGGGTGCGATAAATCCCCACGGTGGTGCGACATGGCCGTGGGTGAGCTTGATAGGAGACCACGAGCGTGGGGATGGAAAACCAGGGCATGCCAGGGACAAGGCTCGATTCTGTTTCTTCGACACGGGTGAGAGACACATCCGTGCCGTTCAGCTGTGTACAATAATACACGGGCGTGCTACCATAACACGGGCGTGGGAGAAGCGAACAAAGCTAGGCATGGCCGTGCGACATGGCCGTGTTCACCACACGCCTAAGACACACGGGCGTGGGATAGTAGCCGGGCACGACCTAACTTGCAAAATTTGAAAAACATGGGCTCACCCTCAAAGTACACAGGCGTGGCCCTAGGCCGTGTGAACCTCCCCTATATAAGCAAACCACAGTTCATCTTCTTCCCCTTTTCAAAACCCTAGCCGAAATCTACCCGTCCCCATTCCCTAATCCCTATTCTAGCCACCATTCCTTAGATTCTCACTTCCCCAACCCCCAAAACACCCTCAAATCCACTCCCCTTCCATTAATCCCCACTTTCCCTCTCTATTCCCTCAATTTTTCCTCCACATGGCTATATCCCCGCGTCACATGCCCGTGCTCGCCACCAACATGCCCGTGCACCGCCCTACAGTAGCCTTTGGTTCACTTTCTCAACCTTATTTTTCCAATTTGTGTTGCTACATTAGTATTCTACATGCTTTACATAGATATTGTTACTATTACAAATATGTTTTAGACAAGTTAGGAATTTGCTTTAGAATTTTCTATATTTGAATTGTTTAAGCTACTAAATAGCATATACTAGTTTTAAGCCTCTTGCTTAACTACTAATGTATCTTGGATTCTATCAATGAATTTTCAAGAACATTATGTCGTCATCGAAAGGCAAGAAGGCTGTAGTCCCATCCTCAAAGAGACGTAGGGGATCCGGTTCTTCCTCGGTACATGCTATAGCTAAAGTTTAGCACCCGTTCCTTGAATTTTCGAAAGCTTCGCAGGAGGAACTATTTCAGATACTATGCACACGACCCCTTACTATAGGTCGCTGCATTGACTGGGCTACCGTCGAGCAAGTTCAGCTAGCTGATGCCATCCGTACCCTCCTGTCCACAGACCCATGGGAGCGGTTCTTCGTTATTACCGAGCCCACTTATTTAGAGCTAACCTTAGAATTATGCTCTAGTTTTCATTTACAGGTGGTGATGACGAACAATGACGACCCAAGCACCATTCACTTCCGATTAGGCGGTCTAGTCCGCGTGATGAGTGTCCCAGAGTTTGGAGTCGCTCTGGGACTTTACACCGATGAGTTTATGGAGGAGAAAGACATGAATGCACTACCATGAAATATCCACATTTCTCCCTCCTTATGCTGGAAAGCTTTGGCACCACTCTCTTCCACCTACGACCCCAGCCGCTCGAAAGCCTCAGCTATCGCTCCTTCCTTACGCTATCTCTATGCCATATTGGCACACACATTGACTGGGAGAAGAGAGAGCACCGGCGTCGTCAACACCCACGACGCCTACTATTTATGGTGCATGGCGAATGCACACGTGACTGACTTGGCATACTTCATTGCTTTCACCATTCGCCATCAGACCGAGTGGCATAGGAAGGGAGTGATCTCCATCGGCCCCTACGTGACGCGCCTTGCCAAACACTTCAGTCTCCTCAACACCGTGGCCCAGTCATCAGCGCTTACACTGATAGGTCAGATGTCCCCATAGGGCATCACGACTATGTTACACATGAGGATGATCGAGCGCCGACGTGGGACTGATCCTCTTCAGTACCGTCTCTCTCATGCCATTGACAAGGAGGATCTTGAGGACATTCCTGATGATGTTCCCCCACAGCATGAGGAGCCTTCCACCGTGCCACCTAGGGAATGACCAGTTCATGCGGCTGCTTCATTGGCACACCTTTCCGACCGACTCGCCCACTTCGAGCAGTATTGCACTACACAGTTCGTGATGATTCACGAGCGAGATCGGCGAAGGGACCGACAGATGGACGATATGCAGGCCATGATGCAGCAGTTGTGCCAGTACTTTCACATTGCCACCCCAGCGCCACCACCTGAGGGCCCTACTGACGAGGATCGTTGAATCCTCCTATCTTTTTATTCTTATTTTATTTTATTTTATTTATTTTTATTTTTCTTCTTTTTTATTTTTATTTTCATTTCAATTTTATTATTTTAATTTGAAATACATATCTATATTAGTAATTTTTTTTTCATTTTCTGGTATTTCTAACAAGTAATCCTACTACGCTCTCTTCCACACCAACTCTTAATAAGCTCTTCATGATTCTACAGACCTCCAAGCAAAGCTGCTAGGAATATTTTACGGAATGAGGAAACAAATGGGAAATAATACCTCACGAGTGCTATGTTCAACGACACAATTTCTTCATCTAGCCAAGAACAATGGCAGCTACTACTTTCCCCAAACACTCCAGCCTCAGAATCAAGCTCCGCATCCATATAACAGGGAGTTTCACCTCCTTTCCTCTTATGATTTTCTTTATTTTGAATAATCTATCTTTGTACATTTAGGGAAATGTACATCTTAAGTGTGGGGGGTGAACATGAAACCTAACTTTTTGCATTATTCTCAAATCCCTAAATTTGGTCTTGTGCTTAAGTGATTTTCTCATAATATTGATAGAATGAATTCTGATTGATCTATAATTATTGTTGATATGTCGTGAATTAGACCAAGGGAATTATGCATGATTATTTGATTATAGGACCTTAAAGAATCGGGCATGATAAGTTGATATTTTGAGAAATAAAATTTTTTAGACTATTTTTCCTAAATTAAGGTATTATCTTGAAATCTTAAGTATACAGGAATGACATCAAAAACCCAAATTTTTGGTGAGATTTTTGAGCCTTTTGAGCATATAGCTTTCTTTCTTGCTTACTTCTTTTGTGGTTTGAGTGTGTCAACATTGAGCTGTTATTCTAGAACTTGCTTCGATTATACATGTCGAGATCACACGTACGATTTGATACACTGAGATGATAAAGGCACTTAGGATTAAACCCATTTACTCCATAAAAAGCCTTCCCACATAATTAAACCCTTAGTGAACCCCCTTTGAGCCTACTAACCTTTTTTATTGATTAACCTTCGTCATTAACCCATTAACCTATTATTGTTGAAATCCTCTTACTTAATTTACTTTTTTTTATCGAGATTAAATTTAATACTGTTACCTCACTATGTTCACCATTTTTTGTTACTGAATCATGAAGTATGATTTCTATATTGTATTGACTTGATTTGTTCTTAAAAAAAACTCAGTATTATTATTGTAATTCTCAGCAAGCTAAAGTTGTCAAGAACTCATGTAAAATAGTTCTAGATATTTGTTTGTGGTTCAGTAATTAAGTTTTTGATAGTGGGGTAATATATTGAAATTATCTCGATTCTAACCTTTGTCTCTTCAGCTTGTATCCTTACCTGTAACCTAAACCCCGTTACAACCATGTAAAGACCTTTTGATTAATGTATCATATCATTTACACGTGGTGGAAATTTGATTTTCATTCAAGCCTATGGTAATAACTTTTCATGTTAGACAATCGAGTGCTTAATCTTGAACCTTAAACACTTTAAGTGATTTGAGTGAATCTTTAGTGAGGATGTCATCTCCTGTATATTTAGGACTAAAGTTAATTATTTAGAGGAAGGAGACTACCTATGATTTTATTATCAAAATATTCGATTTAGATTGTTTGAGGCTTTTAATGCCCCTATAGTTTAATTCTCACTATATGATTTTCTGTGGAATAACTTGTAACATTATCAGTAATGATTATGTGATTAAGAGGAATGAACTCTAGTAGTAAATGAGAGTTTTGCTTGAGGACAAGCAAATGCTTAAGTGTGGGGGTATTTGATAAACGCCAAATTATACATAGTTTTACTCCAAATACTTAGCATATTTATAGATGTTTACTACTAGATTTGTGGATTTTGGTGCTCTTAATCCGGTTATTTCATGTTTTGTACTCAGGAGAGCACCAAGAGTCAAAAGGAGCCAAAAATGAGCTAAAAAGAGACAAAACGGACCAAATCAAGAAGTTCACCCGGCCTAAGCCTTGCCACACGGGCTGCTCACACGCCCGCGTCTTTCGAGGGTGTCAACCAAGGCTCTCACGATTCACACGGCCTGGCCATTGACCTACATGGCTGTGTGTAATTTAACTAATCAAACACGGCCTGGAAAACATGTCACACGACCGTGGCACATGGGCGTGTTCCTTTTTCAAAGAGTTGTATTTTACACGGAAAAGGGTACTTAGGGAGGAAGAAAGCTAATCTAAAGCCTACATAAACATCCTAAGTGTGACCTAATAAAGGGGGCTCTTTTAGAACTTTTCTGGAGTACAGAACCACACGCCAGGAATTACTTGAAGGAAGCCAGACGATTCATCCCAAAAGCTAGAGCTACTCCAAGACTGAAGATCTCTCTCAGAATTCCTTCAGGGGTTTTAGAGTTTTCTTCATGTTTTGTTATTTTTATACTTTTGAGATGTACTATTATTTTATTATGAACTAAACCCCTTAGATACCTAAGGGGGATAAAACCTATGATGGATCTTGTTATTATTATCTGAACTGTATGATAAATACTTTATTTGTTCTTAATTGTGTGTTCTTAATGCTTGAGTTAATATTCCGGGTATTAATTCATGATTTTATGTGCTTATGCAGAGGAGGAATAGACCCTACCTAAGAGTAGATTTGGCATAATTAAGCGGAGTTGATCGAACACCTAGAAATAGGGTTATGAGATTTTTCCAGATTAGGGTGAAACCTAATTGGGAGTCCATGAGTGATTTACTGCTTCCCTAGGGGTTTTAATTAAGAAAGAAATTTCGATTAATTCAACTGAGGGTTAGACATTATTAGTCTCGAAAGGGATAATAACATAGGTTAGGGAATCTCACGGATCAAGTCAAGTGAATAAATCGTCTAGTTCAGAGTCAGATAACAAGTGAAATCTAGGTGGATTCCTCCTTGGGTGTCGTCTTTATCAATTGCTTTTCTTCAAGTCTTTTTCCAAATTTTCTCTTTGTTTTAATTAAATTAGTTAATTAGTTTAGATAATTAGTTTAATAAACAAACCCTTTTATTCATAGGCTAGATAATAAAAAGATAGTTATTACTAGTACTTTTGGTTCCCTTGGGTACGATATCCCGGTCTTGCCATTACTATACTATTGTTCGATAGGTGCGCTTACCTTTTCGTCATGATAATAGTTAGTCTAGGTTTGATCTTCATTATAAATATTTATTACTTGTTACGAATCACGCGATCAATTGACTTGGAATTACTTTCTTGAGGTTTTTAAGAGGTAGCTTTTAGGTGAGCAATATATGGAGGCTCGTAATTTGGTCAGGGAGATTTGTCAATGCCTAATTATAAGGCTGAGTTCGTACAACTTAATCAGTACACTACTGAGATGGTTCCTTATGAGAGGGATCATTGTAAGAGGTTTCGTTTTGGGCTTAATCGTGAGATTCAGGTTTATTTAGTAGCACAAAATGTAGAGATGTTTGATGAGTTAGTTGAGAAATCCAAAGTAGTTGAGGAGACTTTGGCTAAAGTTCCACGTTCTGTGGTAACCGAATTGGGCAAGAGGACTTCCGATGGTGTATTTGATCGACCGCATAAGAAAATGTGTTATACTCAAAGTTCTAATAGGAGTGCATGATACGAGTTTCGACCAAGTGAGTCTAAGTAGCAAAGTAATGTAGTGGTTAGTGACAGTGGTTCGACGAGTGGTTCTAAATAGTCGTTTTGTATGCATAGTGAGTGTAGGATTTCTGGTGAGTGTCGTAAGTTGGTAGATGGTTGTTTTAAATGTGGTTCGAAGAAACATTTTCTAAGGGATTGCTCAAATAGAGCAGAGGTTTCACAGACTTAGAGTTTGACACTTGTTTCTACGCCTACTAGAAGCTGTGGTCATGGTGGAAGTAATGGGAGTCTGGTTGGGCAGCGAATTGTTGCTCATACTATTGCTACACTGGTTTAGTCTAGAGGTTCAGCTTAAGTTTATGCTATTACAGAACCACGGTATCAAGATTCAAACGTTGACATTAAGGGTATTCTTTCCTTGTAATCATTTCTTTTATCCCCATTGATAGATTTAGGTTCTATGCCTTCGTAAATTTTAAGTGAATTAGCTAATAAGTGAAGAATCCCGATAAAGACTAGAGAATTAGGAAAATTGGTTATGAGTTCTTTAGACAATAGTGTCATAGTGAATAGAGGAAACTGTTAGCAAAGTTGTTGTAGAATAAGTTCACGGTAGTGAATAGAATCACTAAGAAAAGTAGTAGAAAGTTAGCGAGAATAAGAATTAGAGTGCACAGCAAAAGTGTGATGGTTAGTTTAAAGTTAGAAATAGCATATTTTGTGAATACGCAAGTGGCGTGTTAATAGGAAATTTTAAGGACGAAATTCTTTGTAACACCCCTTACTCGTATTCAACGCCAGAATAGGGTACGAGGCATTGCCGGACTTAAACACAAGCAAACATACATTTTCGAGCCATAATTTTTTGTCCAAATTAAAAATTTTTGAATTTCATCATAAAGTCCCTAATACGAGCCTACGAGGCACAAAACATGCTTTGGAAATGGTTCCGGACTAAACTGAGAACTTTAAAAAATTTTACAACACTTAAAAAATTTTTATTAAACAGGGGTCAGACGCCCGTGTGGGTAGGCCATTTGGTCACACACGTTTGTATCCCTAACCAGTGTAACTCTCTGATTGTCACCCAAGAACAAATTGAAATCACACGGCGAAGGCACATACCTGTGTGCTAGCCCATGTGGAAAATTAAATTTTTACAAAATAAGTGCAGACTTCACACGGCCAGGGCACACGTCCGTGTTCGAGGCCGTGTCATCCACACGGCTAAGACACACGCCTGTGTGCTTAATTCTGAGCATTCTGTTTCTCAAATTTAAGGTGTAGGGGACACACGGCTTAAACACATGCTCGCAGGGCAAGCTGTGTGTCACACACGGCCTAGACACACTCTCGTGTGCCTACCCGTGTGGACAAAAATAAGGCTATTTACCAAGCCATTTTGCCACCCTTTATGACACACACCTACACAACACAACATAGCACCAATCCAAACATTTACATACAACCAAATCAGCCACAACCAAGACATCAGCACATTATTCACATGCTACCATGTATCATGCACATACATCAAATACTTATCAACTCAATCAAGTAAACTCCCACATCTACGAAAAACATCATCATATAAATTGATTATACCAATAGTAACCAATTTCAAATGGCCTTATACAAAATGAGCTTTTAACCAATATAAGCCAACACATTTGGCCAAATCAATTATGACACATAACAAAATGACCAAGTCCCTTATACATGTCATAACTCAAAATATTGAAATCATTGGTACCAAAATAATTGTTGATAGTGTGAGTGGATCTACGAGGATCTCCGATCCTCGAGCTAGCTTGGTGACACTACAAGACAATGGAAAGGAAGGGGAGTAAGCTATATAGCTTAGTAAGTTCCTATGCAAATAATAAGCATCATAACCACACATTTAACATACAATTAACATAATGAAAATTGACATGAATATTATTAAGATCTTATAATCATAGCTTACCCAATCACAACCTTACCAAGGGTTCAACACATATCGAGCTCATTACGTTTGAGTTTTACTTACATATCTGTAACAACTCGCAACATAACCATAGTCTTTCAAAACTTTGACATTCCCATTGAACACTCGAAATATTAACGGATACTCAGAAATCTTGCACATAAGTGCCATATATGTAGCTAAAGCTACCTCATATCTAATAAAACATATAGGTTCATTTTTTAGCTACACAGTGCTGCTCACACAAGCTGTCAGGTATCTTCAACATATGCCGACATACCCAACCACTGGTAGGACGTACAAGACCAGCACCCGGATCACATAAACATATAGGTTCCTAGTGACATGTCACTCATATCCTATTCTATTCCTAAGGCTCAGCCGAGAATTCTCGCTTGTCGAAACTTTGTCGAATACATCCAAAGAGTAAATCACAATTCATATAATATTAAAACATTTAAAACATAAATATAACAATGCATTATTTACATACGAACTTACCTCGGTACAAAAATAGTAGGAATGAGACCTATTCGTCAAACACCTTGTTTTTCCCCCGATCTAGGTCCGAACCTCATTTTTCTTGATCTATAATAATAAATTTAGCTTATTTAATACTCACATTATTCAATTCAGTCCAAAAAAATCATATTATGGAAAAATTATATTTTTCCCTTAATGTTTCACATTTTTACAATTTAGTCCCTAGACTCGTAAAATGAAATGTATTCAATTTCTTCAAAACCCAAGCCTAGCCAAACCATTTTCACACTCATACCAGCCCACATTATTCATTGAATCACACTTTTACTACTCATTTTTGTAACCTTTACAAATAAGTCCTTTTTAAGATTTTCATCAAAAAATCACCTAGTAAAACTTGTCTAT
Organism: Gossypium hirsutum; assembly: GCF_007990345.1. Classification (NCBI taxonomy): domain Eukaryota; kingdom Viridiplantae; phylum Streptophyta; class Magnoliopsida; order Malvales; family Malvaceae; genus Gossypium; species Gossypium hirsutum. The sequence continues at coordinate 47,624,261 of NC_053429.1, read as the reverse complement.
CTAACACCAAACATGCATTTTCTACTATTAGACATCAAAATACACAAATATCTAACATGGGAAAAAATTTAAACTTCATCTTTCTTTCAAATTAGTCCTTGAATAAGCTAGATTAGGTTGCAAGGATCTCAAAAACATGAAAATCATTAAAAACGGGGTTAGAAAGGACTTACAATCGAGCTTTGAAGATGAACAAACCCTAGCTATGTCCACTCTTGAGAATTTCGGCCATCGGGTAGAATTTGAGCAAAAATTGGCTTTTATTTTGCTTATTTATTCATTTAATTACCAAATGACCAAAATGCCCTTTTCTTAAAACACTAAAATTTCTCTTACTCCATGTCCATTTTTGTCCACCAACTTAAGTAATGGTCTAATTACCATCTAAGGACCTCTAATTTAAAATTTCATAGCAATTAGACATCTCTACTTTATAGAACTCAAGTTTCCCATTTTTTGCAATTTAGTCGTTTTTGCTAAATTAAGTGCTCAAATGTCAAAATTTTCGAATGAAATTTTCACAGAATCATTCCATAAAACTTAGACCATAAAAATATAAGAAAAATAAATTTCTCTACGTCGAATTTGTGGTCCCAAAACTATTGTTCCGACTAGACCCAAAATCGGGCTGTTACATTCTTTTTAAAGGCGGATATTTGTAACACTCCAAAATAGATTAATTTATAAACATGACTAACCATGTGTTCAATATAACCATGTGATCAACTAACATATATGCATATTTGCACCAAAACTTTCCATGTAGATTAATTATCAAAACAGGCCATTTGATACCAATTATACCACTTAATCACTAGCATCAAATGGTCATATAATTCACTTATTACTTGTACACTAAAAACACCAAATAATCCATTCAAACAAGCACCAATTCACAAAAATTCTATCAAGCTTCAAATCTTATACAAAATGCATATTCAAACCACCATTTTACCTTTCATCATTTTATCATATCAAGCCATACATCAACGTGATAAAGCTACCTATATACATACCAAAATATACCAAGGCACAAACCAAATCATGTGGCGACAATCACAATAACACATATAGGACAATATTAGTAAAAATAACCTATACATGCAATTATAACCAAATTAAACAACTGAAAGTACTGAAAGAGTAGATGGATAATGTGATATAGCTTCGACAAGCTGCTAACCTGAACGAGCTCCCAGTTCACTATCAAACACAAAAAATACATAAAGCAAGAATTTAAGCTTAGTAAGTTTGTATAACATTGAATTTAACTTACCATTTAGTCACAATTTAGGTAAGTAAACATAGCATATTCCCAATTTGGCCAAATGCCTAAGCACATATTCACCAACATGTTAGCCATGTAAAACACATATAATAGCCAACAAACATGGATGAACATAATAATTAAGCAAGTTTCATATTCATGTATCATTCATTTCATGTTTCAATATATCATATAATATCATTTCCATATGTTTCATCTACATACCTGTAATAGTTCGTATCGAACTAATATCATCTCGTCACAGAACATTACCCGTTGAACCATTTAGAATATCGTTGATACTCGGATATCTCACACATAATGTGCTAAATTGTAATCCGTCCATTCCTGTACATGTATGCTCATACGAGCTATGAATCGGTATGCTCTCACAAGCTATAAATTGGTAAGCTCATAGAGCTGAGAATCGGTAAGCTCTCAATAGCTACAAATTGATAAGCTCATACGAGTTGAGAATCGGTAACCTTAATGACACGTCATTGTATCCTACGAATTCCTAAGGTTCAAACGGGGTTCAGCTATCGCCGTACGTCGTCGGAGATGCACTTGTATTTATACATGTCAATTATACAAATCACATACATATAATTCAATTAAAACATATAAATACTCAATTTAATTACACGAACTTACCTCAACGAGTATACGTAGATACGGAGGCAATTAATCTGAGATTTTCTCTTTGCCTCGATCTAACTCTGTACAAGGTCTGACTAGATCTATACGAGTAAATTTAACCCAATTCAATATATTTCATATTCAATTTAGTCCAGCACATTTTTTGGTAAAATTATCATTTTACCCCTATAATTTTTATTTCTTTGCAATTTAGTCCCTAGGCTCGAAAAATGAAATTCATGCAATTTTTCCCCTACCCAAGCCTAGCCAATTTCTATACATGATTATAGCAGTCTATATATTTCACAAATTCATAAATTTTACCATGAATTTATCACATTTTTCAATTTAGCCCCTAATTGATAATTTCATCAAAAATTCATTTACAAAAGTTGTTTATCTAACAACAACAATTCATTTTCTAACATCAAACTTCAAAACTCAAGCATGTTCATCAGTGGTAAAACCCTAACAGTTTAATAGTTTCAAGAATTAGTCCCCGGGCTAGCTAGATTAAGCTACAACGATCCCGAAAACATAGAAATCATTAAAAACGAATTAAAAATACATACCTAATTGAAGGAATTAGGGTTTCCGAATGTTAAACACCAAAAATGGCTTCCTTTTGAGTTAAGTTTCGGTTGTGAAATGATAATGGAAGATGATGATAATTTGGTTTTATTTTAATTAACCTTTTATTTACAAATTTCCAAAATTAACCTTAAAAATGCTCATCCACTATCATGATTAATAGGCTAATTACCATATAAGGACCTTCACTTGAAATTCCTATAGCTATTTAATACCATTAGCTATTACAACTCAACTTTTGTACTTTACGAGAATTAGTCTTTTTTTATCAAATTAAGCATGTAAACGGTAAAATTTCTTAAGCAAATTTTTATACAGTAATACTATCATTATGTAGACCATAAAATAATAATAAAATTCATTTTCCAACTTTGGATTTGTGGTTTCAAAACCACTATTTTGATTTCATTAAAAGCAGGCTATTACAAATCTCCCTCTAAAGGGATTTTCGTCCCCAAAAATCTTACCAGAAAAGAGGTTCAGATATTGTTTTCTCATAGCTTCCAAGGGTTCTCAAGTGGCTTCTTTTATTCCGTGTCACTGCCAAAGAACTTTTAATAAAGCTATGTTCTTATATCTCAATTCTTTTATCTCTCGTGCCAGAATTCTGATCTGTTCTTCACTGTACGACATATCAAGCAGAATCTCGACATCCGTCGAGGAAATAATATGTGAAGGATCAAATCGATACCGTCATAACATAGACAAATAATATGTTAAGGATCAAATCGATACCGTCGTAACATAGACATGTGAAAAAAATTATGAAACTTTTCTAGTTCTGACGGTAAAACTAATCGGTATGCGACAGGTCCGATTCTTTCAGTAATCTCGTACGGCCTGATAAATCGAGGACTCAGCTTTCCTTTGTGACCAAACTGAAGAAATTTCTTCCAGGGCAAAAATTTCAAGAATATCTATCGCCAACTTGGAACTCTATGTCTTTACATTTAAGATCCGTATATGATTTCTGAAGATCTGAAGCTACTTTCAAATTATCTCAGACCACTTTTACTTTTTCTTCAGTCTCACAAATCAAATCAACTCCGTGTATCTTTTTCTCACTGAGCTCAGTCCAATATAATGGAGTTCGACATCTACAACCATATAGAGCCTCATACGGTGCCATCTTTATGCTTCATTGAAAATTTTTGTTATACGTGAATTCAACCAACGGTAAATATTTTTCCCAGTTGCCTTCAAACTCTAATACACAACAATGAAGCATATCCTCAAGAATCTGAATCACATGTTCAGATTGACCATTAGTCTAAGGGTGAAACTATAACACCCCTCACCCGTATTCGATGCTAGGATAGGATTCGCGGTGCTACCTGCCTTAAACTCAACGAATTGAATAAAATTGGACCGTGAAATCTCAAACAATTTAAAAACTTCTCTTTTCACAATCAATCTATCTCGTATACAGGCTTATGAGGCCCAAAACATAGATCCGGGGTGATTCAGAACCCAACCGGGACCTTATGAAAAACTTAAAAAATTTCATGCATCAAGGCTCCACACGCCCGTGTGGGTATAGAACACACGACCGCGTGCTAGGGACACGCCCATGTCCTAAACTCGTGTCTAAAAACCTGGGCATTCTGCCAAATATACACGGCCCAAGCACACACCCGTGCCCTATAAGCATGTCCTTCATACGGCCAAGACACACGGCCGTGTCTCTTGCCCGTGTACCACTAGCATGCACACTGACTTTATGACACGGCATGGGCACACACCCGTGTGGCCTGCCCGTGTACTAAAATGTCTTTAAAATTTTAAGTGTAGGGGACACACGGCCATGACACACACCCATGGGTGTGAGCCGTGTGTCACACATGGCCTAGACACACGCCCGTGTGTCTTACCCGTGTGGACAAACTAGGCTATTTCCCAAGCCATTTTGTCACCGATCTTGCACAACCTACACAAGATCATGTCAATATACAAATTTCATCACAATGGACACCAAATTATCCATAGAAAGAACGTTATATGCATTTATCAAAATGAATAATAGCCATTATTCTAGACTTAATACAAAACGAAGGGCTTTTGACTTGAGCCAAAATACATGAATGATTCTCTTAATACAACATCCTAGTTTAGCCCTATACATGCCACCTTCAAAAATATAAATCAAACTATACCAAGCTGCGGCTAATAGTGTGATCGATATCTCTGACTTTATGGGATCCTTAGGCTAGCCTGGCTGTACTAAAATAAGAGGGAAAAGAAAGGGGGTAAGCATAAAGCTTAGTAAGTTGCATATAAATAAATATACAACAACAATCTCACCATTTACCATCATGCTTATAGCTCCAAGGTAACCATAACTTAACTTACTCATTATCATCTACTCGAGACTCATTTTCTAAATTAAGTTCGTTACTCACGCTTATCATATAGGTACCTGTAACACTCATAACATGATCATCCTTTCTTTATCAAATTGAACTATAACTTTCACCACTGAACCGTTTGGAATACTACTAGATATTCTATGAACCTTCAACATGGGAAATATTGCCGATGCCATGTCCCAGACATGGTCTTACACTGGCTCTCATATATGCGTGCCGATGCATGTCCCAGACATGTCTTACACTAGCACAACTCTTAGCCGATGTGTGTCCCAGACAGGTCATACACTGGCTATCTCTGTTGAGGTCGATGCATGTCCCAAACATGTCTTACTCTGGCACTCATCTCTGTGCCGATGCCATGTCCCAGACATGGTCTTACACTGGCTCTCATTTATGCATGCTGATGCATGTCCCAGACATGTCTTACACTAGTACAAATCTTAGCTGATCCGTGTCCCAGACAAGTCTTACACTGGCACACAAATCACCCAATGTCTTGGCACGAATATCCAATTCATATCCTAAGGTTTCAACGGGGTATTTCTACTATCTCAAATCTTACAAGGCATTCTCAATTTATAACTTAACAACTCATACAATATCAATTTAATGACAATATGAATACAAGTATTAACAGTGTAGTTTTATTATTTACATACAACTTACCTCGGATTGCAAAAGGTGCTTAACTAGACGGCTTAATCGGATTGCTTGGCTTTGCCTCGATCTAGGCTTGGTCTTGGAAAATCTTGATCTATATTAACAATATACATCCTTTTAGTCACTAAACACAATTAAGCATTCATAAATTCACAACTTTGGTAAAACGACCATTTTGCCCCTAGGCCTTGGCAAAATGACCATTTTACCCCTATGCCCGAAAATCAATTTTTATTAAATTTCTTCGTATTTCAAGCCTAGCTAAACTCTTTTTACTACTAGAGAAATCCCAAATTCTCACTATTTCACACACTAACCACCTATTTTGCAACCTATGCAAAATAGTCCTTTTAAGTGTTTTCATGCTAACACCTTTCACAAAAGTTGTTTATAACACAACTAGGACTCATATTCTTCCATAAAAACTCAGAAAGCATCACAGATCCTTTCATGGAAACTTCCTAAACTTTCAATCATTATGCAAAATAGACCCTTCATTTGAAAGCCCATGAAACAAGCATACTAAAAATGTAAAAATCATCAAGAAAATCATCAAGATCACATATATTATGAGAGGAATAAGTTGCTGTAAGTTTTCAGCTTTCAAAACTCCATTTTTGCTGATATTTTCTGTGGAGAAAGAATATGAAGAAGAAGGAAATGATAGCTAGGTTTTTCAGCATTATTTTATCACCAAATCATGACATCATCCACCTAATACTTTGACTATTTGTTTAAAATCTATCACATGGCCGGCCAACACTATTAAAAGGGTGTAATTGCCCTTTAAAAGCCCTCAATTTTGATTCTCTAGCTATTTAACATATTTAGGTACTAAAATGTAACTTTTTCCTTTTATGCAATTTAGTCTTTTTTCGCAATCAGGCTTGAAAACATTAAAATTAACTCACCAAAATTTTCATGCACTAATAATATCGTACTATAACCTCATAGATAAATAAATAATAAAAATAAAAAAAATAATTTTTTTATTTTCGGATCAGTGGTCCCGAGACTACTGTTCCGACTAGGCCCTAAATCGGGTTATAACAGAAACACAGTGCTAAAATAAAACAGCATACCAAGAGCTTTTTGTAACTTTCTCCAAAATCGTGATGTAAACCACGGATCTCTACCCGAAATAATGGTGGCACTCCGTGTAATCTAACAATCTCTTAAACGTATAACTCAGTTAATTTGTCAAGGGAGTAGTTTGTACGTACCGAAACAAAATGTGCAGACTGCGTCAAATGATCTACGATAACCCAGATGGCATCTTTCTTCCTCGGTGACAAGGGCAAACCCGATAAGAAATCCATAGTAACTCTATCCTATTTCCACTTTGGTATCATCACTGACTGTAATAGTCTTGAAGGTACTTGATATTCAACTTTAACTTGCTGACATACCAAACATCTTGATACAAAATTAGATATCTAACATTTCATTCCTGGCCACTAGTACATCTGTCTCAAATCACTATACATTTTATTACTTCCCGGAAGAACAAACAAGCTACCACTATGAGCTTCGTATAAGATTCTCTGAATGAGCTCTGGATTCTTTGGTACACAAACTCTACCTCTGAACAATAAACAATCATTGGTCCTATCTAAAATTCTGAAGCAGTAGTCGACTCACACTATACCCGTTTAATTAGCAATTCACTATCACATTTCTGAGCTTTGCAGATATGTTGTAAAAACACCGGTTTACCTTCCAACTCAGCTAAGATCAATCCATTGTCAAATAATGTCAGTCGAGTATTCATAACGTGTAGAGCAAAAGAGGACTTTCTACTTATAATCTTTCAACAGTTCGAGCTATCTGTGCTGTCTCAGATTTAAATCTTTCTGCGACATTAAATGCTTTAAACTCATGTGATCGGTAAATATGTGACATTTTTCACCGAAAAAATGATGTCACAAAATTTTCAATGCAAACACAATAGTTGCCAACTCTAGATCATGTGTTGGGTAGTTTTTCTCGTGCAGCTTTAACTGCTTGGAAGCATAAGCTATTACTTTGCCTTCCTGCATCAAAACACATCCTAAACCATTTAAAGATGCATCACTGAAAATCATAAATTCTTTACCTAATTTAGGCTGAACCAAAACTGGTGCTTCAGTTAATAATGCTTTCAATTGATTAAAACTTTGCTGACATTTTTCAGACCATTCAAACTTTACATCTTTCTATAATAGCTGCGTCATTGGTGTAGCTATCATTGAGAACCCTTTGACAAATCTTCTGTAATAACCAACTAATCCCAGAAAACTTTTGACTTCAGATACATTTCTTAGTGGCTTCCAATCAACAACTGCTAAAATTTTACTCAAGTCAACTTTGATGCCTTCAGCTCATACTATGTGTCCCAGAAAACTGACTTCTCAGAGCCAGAACTCACATTTGCTAAATTTAGCAAAGAGTTGTTTATCTCGTAGGGTTTGCAAAATAATTCTCAAGTGTTCATTATGCTTAGACTCGTCTCAAGAATAGATCAGAATGTCGTCAATAAGTACCACCACAAATCTATCTAAATACGGTCTGAAGATTCTATTCATCAAATCCATAAATACTGCAGGTGCATTAGTTAAACCAAATAGCATCACAAGAAATTCGTAGTGTTCGTACCTGGTTCTAAATGTAATTTTTGGCATATCCGAATCTTTCACTCATAACTAATAGTAGCCAGAACAAATATCAATCTTCGAGAATACTATGACACCATTCAACTAATCAAACAAATCGTCAATTCGAGGCAATGGATATTAATTTTTTATTGTAACCTTTTTGAGCCAAACGGTAGTCAATACATAATCTCATCGATCCGTCATTTTTCTAAACAAACAGAACTGGTGCACCTCAAGGTGAAAAACTAGGTTGAGCAAAACCCCTATCTATCAACTCTTATAGATGTGCTTTCAACTCTTTCAATTTGGTAGGAACCATTCTGTAAGGTGTTATCGATACTGGTGATGTTTCTAGTACAAGTACTATAGCAAACACAACCTATATAACTGGCAGTAATCTAGGCAACTCCTCTGGAAACACATCGGGATACTCGCAAACCACTAGCACTGATTCAAGCTTCAATTTAGACACTTGGAGTATCTAATTCAATACGAAGTGTCTCACCATTCTGAAATTTTAATACGATAAGCTTTTGTCTATAGTTTACAACAGCATCAAGCAGAGTTAGCCAATCCATACCCAGAATCACATCAAATTCATCAAAAGGTAGTAACATCAAATTAGCTAGAAACTGTAACCCCGAGTCATCAGAGGACGATTTAAGCAAACTTTATCAACTAACACATACTAACCTATGTGGTTCGATATTTTAACCATGAATTCAGTGGACTCAACAAGTAAATTCTTACTAGACACTAAATTTGTGCACACATAAGAATGAGTGGATCCCGGATCAATCAAAGCAGTAATATCAGTATCAAAAATAGAGAAAGTATTGATAATAACCTCTGGCGTAGAAGCATCCTTGCGTGCATGAATAGTGTAACACCCCTTACCCATGTTCGACACTGAAATAGGCTATGAGGCATTACCAAACTTAAACACAAGCAAACATACATTTCTGAGCCATGAATTCTCGTCCAAATTAAAACTCATTGCATTTAATCATAAAGTCTCTAACATGAGCCCACGAGGCCCAAAACATGCTTTGGAAATGGTTCGGGACTAAACCACGAACTTTAGAAAATTTATAACACTTAGAAAATTTTGCCCTAAATAGGAGTCACGCTCCCGTGTGGTCACACACGCTCGTGTCCCTAACCTGTGTAACTCTCTGTTTTTCACCCAAGAACAACTACAAGACACACGGTCAAGGCACACGCCCGTGTGCTAGCCTATGTGGTCGATTTAAAATTTATGATTTTAATAAAATAAGTGCAGACTTCACGCGCCCAGGACACTCGCCCGTGCTTGACGCTGTGTCATCCACACGGCTGAGACATACGCCTATATCTCTACCCGTGTGCTCAATTTTGAGCATTCTATTTCTCAAAATTAAGGCGCAGGGGACACACGGCCTAAACAATGCCCATGGGGCAAGCCGTGTGTCACACACGGCCTAGACACACACTCGTGTGCCAACCCGTGTGGACAAAAATAAGGCTATTCATTGAGCCATTTTGCCACCTTTTTTCGTGCACACACCTATACAACACAACATAGCACTAATCCAAGCACATATATACAACCAAATCAACCACCACTAAGACATCAACACATCATTCACATGCTACCATCTTTTATACACAAACATCACATACTCATCAACTCAAATCATGTAAATTTCCACATCCATAAAAGACATCATCATATAAATTGCTTAACCCAATCGTAGCCAATTTCAAATGGCCTTATACAAAATGAGCTTTTAACCAATATAAGCCAACACATTTGGCCAAATCAATTACGACACATAACAAAATGACCAAGTCCCCTATACATGCCATAACTCAAAATGTTGAAATCATTGGTACCAAAAATAATTTTTGATAGTATGAGTGGATCTCAAACGATCTCCGAATCCCGAGCTAGCTTGGTGAAACTATAAGACAGGGGAAAGGAAGGGGAGTAAGCTATAAAGCTTAGCAGGTTCCTGTGCAAATAATAAGCATCACAACTACACATTTAACATGCAATTAACATGATGAAAATTAGGATGAATGTTTTTAAAATCTTATAGTCGTAACTTACTCAATCACAACCTTACCAAGGTTTCATCACATATCGAGCTCGTCATGTATGAGTTTTAAGTACATACCTGTACCAACTCGCAACATAACCATAGTCTTTCACAACTTTGACATTCTCGTTAAACACTCAGAATATTAACGGATACTCAAAAATTTTGCACATAAGTGCCATACATGTAGCCAAAGCTACCTCATATCTCATAATACATATAGGCTCGCCCTCGAGCTATTCACAGGCTTGCTCACACAAGTTGTTAGTCAGGACAAAGCTACACAGTGCTGCTCACACAAGCTGTCAGGTATCTGTAACATATACTGGCATACCCAGCCACTGGTAGGACGTACAAGACCAGCACTCGGATCACATAAACACATGGGTTCCTAGTGACATGCCACTCATATCCTATTCTATTCCTAAGGCTCAACTGGAATTCTCGCTTATCGAAACTTGTCGACTTCGTCCAAAGAATCAATTACAATTTATACAACATTAAAGCATTTAAAACATAAATATAACAATGCATTATTTATATACGAACTTACCTCGGTACAAAAATAGTAGAAGTTCACCTAATCGTCTAACACATTATTTTTCCCTCGATCTAGGTTCGAACCTCGTTTTTCTTGAAGTATAATAACAAATTTAGCTTATTTAATACTCACATTGTTCAATTCAGTCCAAAAATCATATTATGGTAAAATTACATTTTTGCCCCTAATGTTTCATATTTTTACAATTTTGTCCTTAGGCTCGTAAAATAAAATGTATTCAATTTCTTCATTACCCAAGCCTAGCCAAACCATTATAATACTTATACCAGCCCATTTTCTACTTAATTACACTTTTACTACTTATTTTATTACTTTTACAAATTGGTCCTTTTTGACATTTTTACCGAAAATCACTTAGCAAAAGTTGTTTATTTGACACCAAACATGTATTTTCTTCCGGTAGACATCAAAATACACAAATATCTATCATGGATAAAATTTTAATCTTCATCTTTCTTTGAAATTAGCCCTTGAATAAGCTAGATTAGGTTGCAAGGATCTCAAAAACATGAAAATCATTAAAAACGGGGCTAGAACGGACTTACAATCGAGCTTGGAAGCTTGAAAAACCCTAGTTATGTCTTCCTCTTGTAAATTTTGGCCAAGGGGTAAAAGATGAGCAAAACTTGGCTTTTAATTTGCTTATTAATTCATTTAATTACCAAATGACCGAAATGCCCTTTTCTTAAAACACTAAAATTTCTTTTACTTAATATTCATTTTTGTCCACTAACTTAATAAATGTTCTAATTACAATATAAGGACCTTCAATTTAAAATTTCATAGCAAATAGACACCTCTAGCTTCTAGAACTCAAGTTTTGCACTATTTGCAATTTAGTCCTTTTTTCTAAATTGAGTCTCAAACATCAAAATTTTCAAACAAAATTTTCACAAAATCATTCCATAAAACTTTAGACCATAAAAATACAAAAAAATAAATTTCTCTGCGTCGAATTTGTGGGCCCGAAAGCACTGTTCTGACTAGACCCAAAATTGGGCTGTTACAAATAGCATAAGCCCTAGCTGGTGCTCCTGCCTCAGATCTCACAGCATAGTTTTTTGTCATATCATGGCTACCACTCTATTTCTAGGATTACAAGGTGGTCTACCTCTCGCAGCTGTGTTGATCGGTCTTGTAGTTTGAACTTTCTCTTTCTCGGATTTCTCTAGACAATCTCTAAGATAGTGGTCTAAGGAACCACACCTGAAACACGCTCCGTTCTTCACTTGAAACTCACCATAATGTGGTCTGTTACAATGCTTACACTAGGGTCTAGCATCTCTAACACTACCCACACTCACTACAGATGTAGCTTGAGGTTTTGGACTAGAGCGTCAGGTATCTCTGTCTCTACTAGAATGATCCACAGAAGTTGTAGAACTGTTGTGATGTTCTTTTGATTTCTTTGATACTGATTAATAGAATTTCCCGATTATCAAACTCATATCATCTTGTAACAGAATATTTCCCATTGAACCATTTAGAATATCGTTGGATACTCGGGATAGCTCACACATAGTATGCTAAATTGTAATCCGTTAATTCCAGTACATGTATACTCATACGAGCTATGAATCGATATGCTCTCATTAGCTGTAAACCAGTAAGCTCATATGAGCTAAGAATCGATAAGCTTTCAAGAGTTGTAAATTGATAAGCTCATACGAGCTGAGAATCAGTAACCCTAATAATATGTCATTTGGTTCTTACGAATTCCTAAGGTTCAAACGGGACTCAGTAATCGTTGTACGTCGTCAGGTATACAATCATTATTTATACATGGCACTTATACAAATCACATACATATAATTCAATTAAAATATATAAATACTCAATTTAATTACACGAACTTACCTCGACGAATATACACAGATACGCAGGCGATTAATCCGAGATTTTCTCCTTGCCTCAATCTAACTGGGTTTATACAAATAAATTTAACCCAATTCAATATATTTCATATTCAATTTAGTCCAACACATATTTTAGAAAAATTACCATTTTACCGCTATACTTTTAATTTCTTTACAATTTAGTCCCTAGGCTCGAAAAATGAAATTCATGCAATTTTTCCCCTACCCAAGCCTAGCCAATTTTTATACATGCTTACAGTAGCCCACATATTTCAAAAATTCACAAATTTTACCATGAATTTATCACATTTTTCAATTTAGTCTTTAATTGATAATTTCATCAAAAATTCCTTTACAAAAGTTGTTTATATAACAACAACCATTCATTTTCTAACATCAACCTTTAAAACTCAAGCATGTTCATTAATGGTAAACCCTAACAGTTTAACAGTTTCACGAATTAGTCCCCGGGCTAGCTAGATTAAGCTACAATAATCTCGAAAACATAGAAATCATTAAAAACGGATTAAAAACACATACCTAATTGAAGGAATTAGGGTTGCTGAATGTTAAACACCAAAAATGGCTTCCTTCTCTTTAAGTATTGGTTGTGAAATGAAATGGAAGATGATGATAATTTGGTTTTATTTTAATTAAACTTTTTTTTACAAATTTCCAAAATTAACCTTAAAAACTAACCAAAATTTCAATAATGCCAAACCATGCTCATCCGCTATCAACATTAATGGGCTAATTACCATATAAGGACCTTCACTTTTAAGTTCTATAGCTATTTAATACCATTAGCAATTAGAACTCAACTTTTGCACTTTACGTGATTTAGTCTTTTTTATCAAATTAAGCATGTAAATGGTAAAACTCCTTAACAAAATTTTTATACGGTAATATTATCATTCAATAGACCATAAAATAATAATAAAATATATTTTCTAACTTCAGATTTGTGGTCCCGAAATTACTGTTCTGATTTCACTAAAAATGGGTTGTTATATTTGGTATTGATACCTTTGCTCAAGTATCAATACTCTGGGTAAATTTATCGATACATCATGATAGGTATCGATAATTTTTGAGACTTTGATTTTTAATCGAGAAATAGAATTCAAGTTTGGTATCATTATTCCAGGTGGTATCAATGCCACTTAAAGAAAATATCGATACCTTAATGTCAGTATCGATACCTACAGACCTAGTTTGAGAATTTTGCTAAGTGGACTTTATGCATGCTTTAATATGTTTATAAAGACTATTTAATGTAAGTTTAGCACATGACAATTATAACTAGCTAGTATGATTGACTTAAGATCGATGCGAATAACAAACTGATGGATGCTTTGTTAGCATGAGCATTTACTTGTTGGTTATGACATGAGACGGTGTTGTGGCATCTTAATATTCGGGCTTGGCGACCAGGCTGGGTATAGGGTGTTATAGTTAATTAAGGTACAATGACTAAATGTTGAGTGGTTTCAGAACCCCATTCTCATGTTCATGAACCCAAACATGATAATTGCATCCACATCTTGGCTATTGGGAACATGACGGTCATGCCTCGGAGTTGGCTTGGCTAGTCCACTAGCCACGCCCCTCTGTCAAATAATCGATAATACCCTCCATATCAAAATCTCAAACTTAAATAATTTTAAGGTCTCTAGGTGATTTTGGGTATAATATGAGGCATCATAGTATCAACAAATTTCTCAATGAGTAATCGGCACCTCTTTACCCTGGACAGTAACGCGAGTGATCACCTCATTACATTTCTTTTGATTCTCCCTATCTTTCAAGGAGGCATAAAACTCGTATGCAATGGTGTCAACTACCGGTTCAATCAGGGTTGTGCAAAAATCATTCCAATGGCGGGATTGTACCAAATCTCATATTTCATTGTAAGCAGACGTGGTGGGATTGAACCCACGCTCTTGTATAAATAAATGTCCACTCATTTGAAGAAAAAACCTTTCAAATTTAATGTTATGGAAGAAATTGGCATCGATATTGCTTGGTGCCTGAGTGGAATGTTGTTGTTTACGCAGTGCCATTCTCCAATTAACGTAAAATAACAAAACCCAAGTAATAAAATTGATAAATATCAAGCTTAAAACACGATACCTCGGGTAATTGTATATGAAATTTGGCTTTTTATCGATGTGGAATGACAAAAAATGAAAAGATACGAACTAAAATGTAAAGAAATAAAGATAACTTACTTATGTGAATCGAAGGGTGGGAGTGCGAAAACTCGAAGCTAGATTGCAACGAATATGTGTGGAGACTTCAAGAGGGTGTTTTCTCTTCTTTTGGTGTTTTTGGTGTGTGTTTTTATGCCTAGAATCGGTGACTATAAATAGAATTCCACTGGGATTTATGCCTGAAATGGACCAATTTTGGCTGTAAACACAAGTGTGATGCACCACAGCAGTAGGGCGACACAATGCCCTAATATCACCTATTTTTGCTTCAAAGTGCTCATTTCATGCCATAGCTTGTGCATGGCACACCAAAACACTTTAAATCAAGCATTTTTTCTTTGAAATGCATGTGTTGCGCCATGGCCTATGCATGGCATGACACGACGCTGTTCTTAGCCTTACGGGATGTATCGATATCCTCCAGTCATCTGTTCTTGTCCCTGTTTAGCTTCCTTTCATTCTGTTACATTCAAATTATTGATTTCTCCTAATTGTAGCATGTAATTACACTATAATTATCCTAAAATCTAACTAAAATTTAAAATTTAAAATTAATTTACAATATTTTACAAGTTTATTAAAGTTCAAAGGTTAATACTATGTCGTACTACTGGACTTGTCTGGCAATTCTCTAAACTTTACCATTAACTTCAATCGTCATTCACAACCATCTCAATTCTCCCAATTACTCCTTATTCCATCGGAGCCTTGCCATTTGTCTCATTCTCTAGCTTTATGAATACCTACATATGCACCACTCAGAAATGCCTTCGATCAAGGTCGTTAAAGATTAAATTAAATAACACGTAACATTCCTCCCTAAGTAATCCCTCACTTTGGGAACCGTGACCACATTTAAACACTTCTATTTCATCATTAATTTTTATAATAAGCATGTTTCGCTTAAGATCGATAATCGATTTTAAAGTGGTCAAAAATGGCTAACCCAACAAAATGGGCATTTCTCAATCTTCCTCGAAGTCGAGGACTGCAAAGTCGACGAGAATTATGAATCCTTGTACCTTGACCAATGTATCCTCGAGTACGCCTTTTGGGTGCACCAAGGATTTATCAGCTAAGTGTAGTGTTATCAAGGTATTTTTAACCTCCTCAAGTCTAATTTTTCGATATATCGATAGGGAATTAAATTTATGATGGCCCCTAATCGCAAAGGGTTTTGCTACGATATTGATTCCCTACTCTATTGGAATTCTAAAGCTACCCAAATCTTTTAATTTCGGGGGTATCTTTGTTATGCTTTAAGTTGAGGTTATCGGATTAGGCACTGGTTCGACTACCTCCTCGATCAACTCATGGTACTCATCTTTTTCCTCCTCATCCATGAGTTTGTCGATCTCTTCGAAAAGCTCCTCTTCATGGGTTAGCTTGCTTGGTAACTTTAATTCCTTGCTTAATCATAATGCAATTGCCTTTATGTGCTCCTTTCCATCTCTCCAATGATTATTCTCTATATTGCTTGGGATACTTTGGCCATTTTGTTTTTGAAACATCGACATTAACTGGCTCATTTGGTCACAGAGGTTATCCATTCGGGATTCGAATCGTCCACATATAGCTTGGACTTGTTGAATATCTATCTTCACTGTTTGCATCTCCCCCTTTAATCGATTGAATCTTTAACCAAATTCAACATGGTCATTTCCTACAGATCATTATTGCAATGGCAGAGGCTGGTAAGGAGGATTTTGTCAAGTTTGTGCTTGATTTTATCCTCCTTGGTTGCCTCCCCATTTAAAGTTGGGATGATCCCTTCAACCAAGATTGTAGGTGTTTGATTAAGGACCTCAACCCCTATTAACTATATAGCTCTCCTCATCCGATTAGTTCTTCGAACGTGGCTCCACTCTCATCGGCTTGGTAGGTGTCTCCAAACGGTTAAGCTTTTCCAAAATTCATTGGAATCAATCATTGTCATTTTCTTCATTAACCACTTTCACCATTTGATGCTTAGATTTGTACATAAACCTCTCATTGGGCCACATGTATGAATTCATTTCCATACCCTCAATGATTTTTTATACTCATTTCTACGTATGGAACATGAGAGATCAGTCAGATGCTCCATCTAAGCTAGACTTGATGTGTCCATCAACACTATTATAAAAATTTTGTATATGGAATCATGCTTGTAGTCCATAATACGGGCACTTCCTTAGCATTATCTTGAAATACTCTCACATCTCATACAGAGATTCACCTTCGTATTGTTTAAAATTGGCGATTTCTCACCTCAACTAAATGGTTAAACTAATCAGGAAAAATTTATAGGGAATTTTTTTCCGCTAGATCATTCCATGTGGTGATGGAACCCAGTTCTAATGAGTCTAACCAATCAGCCACATTGTCGCACAATGAGAATGGGAATAACTGAAGACACATGGCATCATCAGATCCCCATTGTATTTAAAGGTGTCACATAGTAAAAGAAATTGCTTTAAGTGTTGATTCGGGTATTCAATCATGTTCCTTTTGAACTGCAATGTGTTTTGGATCATCTGGATAATAGTCGTGTTGATTTTGAAATTATTGGCATTAATCGTCAACCTTTCTATGCTTCCTCGCACCATGTCTAGTTTAGGTAGGGCGTACTCGCGCAAGGTCAACTGAGCCGGTGGGACTTCTTCCCGATTATTTCCTTGTTTGTCTCGTAGATCCTCAAATAACATATTTCCCTAGGGTAAGTTAATTCCCGCGAGTGGGTCGATATTCATAGCTTTACAGTTGCGCCTGAGTAGTTGCTCTAAATCTAGATACGGTTTGATTGGAGTGCTAGAGCTTTAGGTCATAAAGAACCTGAAAAGAAAATAAAAATAAACAAAAATTAAAATTGTATCTATAGGTCTTAACTTTCCTATTTATCTTATTAATTGTAAAAAATTATATTTTCACGATTTATTGTCTCAACCTCTCCGACAACGGCGCCAACAACTTGACCGCCTATAAATAAGTTATCATTTATAGTAAAATATAACACCAAAAATATAATAATTTAAAATGGTGATGTCTGTAAGTGCATGAGTCAAATTGTAATATAGTTTAGTAAAATAAAATACTTGGAAGTTTTCTAATGATCGTACTTAAGGGAGGATGGAATAAATTATGAAAATATTTTTACAATAATAAGTTTAAGTAGTAGTAATTAATTCCTATATTGCGATAAACCATAAAATAGATAATTGGGATAAAAATAAATAACGAAAACAAAAAAATAAGAAAATAAACAAATGATAAAAATCAATAAACCAATCAGGAAGATTAACTCGCTTCAAGGTTTTTAATTAACTTCGGATTAGGGTTTTAGGGTGGATTAGCTACCGATTAACCAATTATTACCTCCCAACCTCTAATTAACTAATCAATTGGTTGATACTAGCTTATCTCCTGATCTTACTTTCTCAATTAGGATAAATTATAGTTTACTCGGTTCGACTTATCTCCCGACCTCGTCTACCCTATGATAACTTACTATTGCTATCAATCCTAGTGGATTAAGAATGCGTAATTCATACCAACTAACCCCTCTCAAGAAACCCTAAATCCTTCTTCAATCACATCCTCATCCACTTGTAAAACTTCCCTAAGAGATTTAGCCACTCATGTTATTCATAATCTCTATCTCAATTGAACAAATCACGTGAAGAACACGATTGATTCGAAAGAGAAACGAGATTTGAATAATCATAGATTGATATTGAATGGAGAACGGGGTAGCAAATCTCTTAATTGGAATAAAGAAATAAATCAAATGCAAAGAACAAGTAAACTGAAATACTTCAATAAAATAAATAAAGTCTTGGATCAAAACTAATTCCAAGAAGAAAAAAGCTAGTTTATGAAAAGCCGAAAGAAAACTAATCTACTCCTACTCCTAAACTACTAAGATTTTCATTGTGTCTATGATGACTTTTTTACATCAAACCCTTAATGACATATTTATAGAAGTGTTAGAAACCCAAATTAGGTCTTCAGTGCATCCTAGGATTTCATATAAAGTTGATTCCGTGAACAAAAATAACCTCGACATACTTGGGCAGGAAGTCGACCTGTGTTGCACCATACAATGTCTATGGCGCAACACCATAGGTGAAATTTGTCTTGTGTCATTCATTTCATGATTAGATATCCCAAGAAGCTTGTGCATCACTCGTCCCTTGCTTCCATGTCAATT
The DNA here is from genome assembly GCF_007990345.1 of Gossypium hirsutum. NCBI lineage: Eukaryota > Viridiplantae > Streptophyta > Magnoliopsida > Malvales > Malvaceae > Gossypium > Gossypium hirsutum. The sequence continues at coordinate 47,605,201 of NC_053429.1, read as the reverse complement.
GGGCCTTTAACTCTTCATCCTACACACTCAATTACACATATTAGCACTACCTAAGGCCCGTGTCGGCCTATTAAGTCACAATATATAGAAAATGTGTTAAAAGAACTTATTTTACTGATATTTAATCCTAAGTTTAAATACCAAAAACATAATATAAAATGCTAAATTGCATAGAAAACAACCTCCTTAAGTGCGGAAATAAACCAAATAACTACTACATTTGACGACAGATCAATTACTTTATTGAAGATTTCTCTCTCTCTAGCTTCAATTTTCTCTTTCAATACCCATATAAACCCTAGCTGAAAATGATGCAAACCTGATCACATCATGTTTCGACACAACTCGAAGTCATCGAGAGTGGCCTAAGCTCAAGGGCCCAAGTGCAAAATGAAGCTTAATCTCAGCTCGTTGAGCTTAATTCAACTCATTTCCAACTCAATAAGCTTGTTTGATCGTTTTGAGTTTATTTTTAATTTCTTTCATTTTAGTTGCTAGAATAATTACTTGCTTAGCTAAATTAGTTAATTTGGTTCAGCTCAATTAGTCCATGTGTTCTAAAACTACTAGCTAGCAACTTAAGTTAGTTAATATAGTTTAGTCTAAATAAATGTGTCTTAATTTGTTTGTGTTTAATATGTTCTAGCTGAATGCATATTTTTATTGTGTCTTGGCTGCTGCCAAATTTAGTTTGTGCCTTAACTTTATTTGTTTTAATGTGTCCCAATTGAGACAAATTAATTACATGTTCTCAAATTAATTTTTCTAGTTGCTGTCGATTTTTAATATGTTTTAAACTCCATTAGTTTGTTGATTTTTAATGTGTGGGCATTAAAGCAAGCATGCATGATCGAATTAATGTGCAAGTATTAAAGAAAGCATGCATGACCGAATTTAATGTGCGGGTATTAAAAAAAGCATGCATGGGACAGCATTAAAGGAGCTACTGATGCATGGAACAGCATTAAAGGAGTTGGAATGGCATTAAAGGAGCTATTGGTTTTTCTTTCCTCATGTGACTTTTCGTGAATCATCAAGAGCCAAAAAGAGTGGCTAGTTAGCTCCCCAAAGCAACTTAAAGGCTTTCACACCAGCCGAATATGCTTTTTACACTCCAAGGCTGTTCGATTTTATGCATTCACACCATGAGCTATTCATCTTCACTTGTTCACACCTGAAAACTCTTGGAGATCTCTAAGCTGACTTAATTGAACTAAAGACCATTCGGCTCAACAAAGCAATGCACTTAAAGAGCATTTACTCACATTGGTCGAACCTACACATTCCATTTCAGCTCATCAAATTATTCCATTGAAGTCCAGCTGATTGAATCCTTCTAGATAAAGTCCATTGCCGTTTCCAAAGTTGAAGGAAGCTTCATGGAAGCTGTCAAAGAAATTGCCAAGAACTTCAACTCATTTGAGCTAAATTTGAAGTGCTTAATTAGTTCCTTTTTGGGACCATTCGGCTGGCCGTGTTTTTAGGCTATAAATATGTAGTTCAAATCACTTTGTAAGGACTTTTTGCCAAATTATTGAATGAACATTTGTTCTGTGAGGTTTACTTCCTATCTATTTTTGTACGAGTCTCAAGTGACTTATCTAGCATGCTAGTGGCGTCAACCCAAACTCTTTCTATCCGAACTTATCACCAGTCTTGGTGTGGCGTTCGTTCATCTTTCTACACCTTTGGTTCTTAATTTCCTAAGTAACGGGACAAGGTCCATCCTTCTATCTTTCATTAACCCACCTTAAACAATATAAGTCCCGGGGCAACACTGTCTATAGTGTTGAATCATTCTTGACGTTTAAGTTCGTTTTACCATTTCCACCTCATATCAAATTATCTATCCTACCTTATTGTTAGACCGAACCTATCTTATTCATTTTTAGCCTATCTTTGAACCCCTTTGATAACTTCCGCTCAAACTAGCCAAATACACCCTTTTTCTCAAAACCGAACGATACTTCCTTAACGCCGATCGGGCAACTTAGATTGACTCGACTATCAACGCCGGGCCAGATCACACAGAAAATATAAAGCTTTAAGAATAGTTTTCCACTTATTCTTAACAAAAGATTAAAGGTAGAGGTTGAGGTCTTGTGAAAATTTGAAGAAAAAAAGCAAGAAAATGAAAAAGAAAAGAAACCGGAGTAGCTCAAAGGGGAGATGAATGAAAAAAAATTTGCCTTTTCTTTCCTTTTTTATAATACAATTTAAGACCAAGTCAAACTTGGTTAAAGTCCAAGTCAAAGTTTCTAATATGTGGTTCACATTCTATCTCTTTAAAATAATCACATCCAATGGTCCATACCTTTTCCAAATATCAAATATCTCTTAATAATAATATTTTAATATTTAATTTTTGAGAAATGATCAAATGTCCTTATGTGAAAAATTTATCATTTTATCTTTTCACCTCTTATTTCACATTCTTCACAAAAAAAATCAATATTTATCAAACTCAAATATCATAATTAAAATTTAAATATTAATAATAGTCTTTTTTGGAAATTACACTTTTACCCTTCTTTTGATAAAAAATAAAAAATTTATAATTTAGTCCTTGTACTTTCAAATTTTTTTCATTTTGGTCCAAAAATGATTTTCATCACATCAATATATATTCCAACTTATTCTCATGCCAGAATAATCAATAATAGCTCATATTTACTTTTTTTGTCAAACTTGCATTTTAAATCTCCAACTTTTTAGAATGTACAATTTAATCCATTTTTTCCACATTTTCACATCCATAATACTCTGCATTAATTTTCAATATCCAATATTAATTTTACATTCATAAAAATTCTCTATCTGACTCATTTTTCATTTCTCGAAATTTCACTATATTCGGTCTCAGAATAGTGACAGATGTTATACCATAAATTTTGGGGTGTTACAATTTCCCTCATTGATCTTTCAAATTCTACTACTACTACGAAAATATATATATTTTTTCTGACTGAGGATATACCTAAACATGAATAATCAGAATTGAAATACTGAAGCAAGTGGAATAAAGGCCAATAGGTTGCATTAAGGTTTAAAGCTAATGAAGAGGATGGAGGGCCTAAGTTTGAGTAAGATCAGGAAACAAATGTCCACTCATTGCAACTTAGGGAACATCTGCAATGGATCAAACTAGCATATCTTGATGCAAAGGTAGCTTGTATTAACTAGCAGCTAAGCTCACTAAACAAGTTATTGTGTTCATTGAACAAACAAATAAAGCTTCTCAACAAGCATAAGAGTCGAGCAAATCGTTATAAGGCCTACATCCTTGACCCCAACACTTTTAACTTCTTTTGGAATTTTTTTCCATAAAAGGGGAGATCAGAATTGCAATAGTTTATGGATTCGAATGTTAGTGTCAGGTGGGAGAGCTTTTTTTGCCATTGTTGCTAGAATGATGTTGGATACTTGTGTTTGGTTGGTTTTCGGCTAATAATATTTTCTTTTCTATTTTTATGATGGATTTATGAGGTCTATAATTAATTTTGGATGGCTAGAAACTCTTCTTGTGTTGGTAGTAATGTTGTGATTGATGCTATGAACTTTATTGTGATGATGATTGGTTTCAGAGTTGATTAGTTGAGTTTCAAAGGTAGAGTTTCATCTTGACGATGCCGCATGATTATGATTATTTTGCTTGAAGAAATTGCTGTAGAATTTTTGGTTAAAAATGCTAAAGACGAGAACATTAATATTGCTAGTTGCATTGTTACTTGCAACCCAATGTGCAGTTGAGAATTGTGTAACTAATTTTATATATTAACAGGTTGTAACTTGAATATTTTAGTTATTTTCATAAATCTTTTAAGGCTGTCGAGTAACAATTAATTAAATTGTGATTGATGATAAATTTCGATCAATTAAGAATATTACTTAAGAATTCTAAAGTTAACGACTTACTCTATCTAAAAGATGTTGCAATTGAAAATTTTTAAAAGAAGAATATCTATCTTTATTTTATGTCTCATCAAATATTCACTTGGCATGGCTTAATCATTCCAGCTAGAAGTTTAAAACTTCTTTTATAATTTGTGCAAGTTAAAATAGCACAACTCCATTTATTATACAAACTTTTTGTACGATAAAATACTTTGTGAATAATTGTCATATTTAAGTTCAAGGCAAAAGTCTTAGTAAGAGATTAATTTTAATTAAACATATATAATTAAAATTGCAATTTAACGAGTAAATTAAATTTAAATCACGACTTTTACTACTAATTTATATCAAAATACTATTTAGACAAAATCCGCAATTATTAAAAAAGATATATTTTATAGTTATCCAATTGTTTTTTTCACTAGTAACTTAATTTATAATTCTCAGGCATCTGTATTCTTTTTGTCAAATTAAAATTTGATTGTACCCGATGCGATGCAAGTTGAAAGATTTTCAGCATATGAAAAATGTGTTTCCAACAGTTGAATTCTTTCATCTATTGCCTAACCCGGAGTGTCTCCCACCATATTTGCTTCTTTGACTGTGGTGCTTATTACTGCTCCCAAATTTGAGAGGTACAACTTGCTCAATATATGATTTTCCAGGAAAATTCCTTTTCTCTTTGGGGAGGGGAAGAAGCTCTGGTACCCAAAATGCCACGTGCTCTCCATCTGGATCATATGTTTTTGCCTGAAAATTTCTTCATCTTAATTAATCAAAATAATGAACAGCTACAAAATCTGTAACGCTCAACAATTCCCCTCCCACTATTTCTCGGCTATAATAAATTTATCCACACCCTGGCCTGCTACAGTCATACTAACTGACGTTGGCAAACTTATGTAAATACACACAGAAAAAGTGCACTTACTTGTTTTGGGATGCTAAAATACCGATCTTCTCTAGGGTCATTTCCAACTCCTGAAAAGAAGGAACATTATATAATGACAGGATATAAGACTTGTCATTTTCCAAAAGAAAGATTGAACAAATGAGTTAACAATTTAATCGAGAAAACTGCTTGGTATGTCTCTTTCACAGTTTTTCAACTGCTAATAAAACAAGAAATATATAAAATATAATATTAGGTTTGAAAATATCTTAAGACTAGTTGATGCTAAGAAAGGTAACGCGAATCACCTGCACCGTAGGTCCAGTTTCCGTAGTTTGAACACGGGTCGTAATCTAGAAGACATGTTTCAAACCATTCTGCTCCCATGCGCCAGTCAATTCCCATGTCACGAACAAGAAAAGAACATACTATCTGCAGGCCATTGATCATGTTGAAAACATGTTTAACAGCTTCTAGGAATTCCAAAAACAGAGATGCTAATTTAAGGATTTGAAAACTGCTGCCGGTCTACTATTCTAAAGGAGAGAAGAAAAAAGAAAAAAAAAGAAAAGAAAGTTTACCTGCCGGCCACGATTTGACATAAATCCAGAAGCTGATAGTTCCTTCATGTTTGCATCTATTAGGGGATAGCTACAAATTTGTAAAATTCTAGTAAATACATAATGAAAGCATAGATATGATAAAATGAAACGTCTACAAGCATGAAGCATATAGGTAGAAAAAACAATATACCCAGTGCAGCCATTTCTCCAGGTTTCAAACATTTTTTGGTCTTGATGCCACCTCTTTTCCACTTTTCTTGGGCCACCTATATTACCCAAATTTGTCAATCAGTATGAAATGACTACCGGTTCAATCGCATTTGTGGAACATTGTTAATACTATCAAAGATTGTAATTGGAGGCCTTTTCACGAAAATGTGGCAAAATGTCTCCATAAGCATTAGTAAACTCCTACAGAAATTAAACTAATTTCAATCTTTACCTAAATGGAAAAGGGAATTTCCATATTTAATCGAAATGAATCTGAAGTAATCCCTCCATATCAATTCAAACAATACCCTGCAACAATGTCCATAGATATTGAGGAAAGAAAAATAAGATTTTAGTGAAGATCAAGCCTCATATGAGATTAAACAATAGATGCCATCCCAATCATGTATATTCCATTTCACAAACTGAAATTTCAAAATTCATCAAGTTTTCTGCCAAGAGCTAGAGCAATAGAAGGTACCAGTATGTGGAGTCATTTGCTTGCCTTTCCTTTTCATATCTCTTTACCTAATAGTATTAATCAGCATACCTGCCTGAGTTATAATCATCGTCTTCATTATATAACATGGTTATTCAATAGCATCAAAGGGGGAAAAAATTAGCAAGTTTTGCTACCTCTTCATACATGAACCGAGGAGAGAGACTTCCTGAAGCAAGCCATGGAGAAAACTTTGTTGAGTAATCAGGGCCTAACATCTCATTCCTTGTCTCCTTGTATATTTTTAACAAGTCCTATATAAGCATGAAAGTGAGACTGATTAAGAAGGCAGCATAATCCAAGCAATTTCTATTTTTACCTCACTAAATCGATTATTCTACGATTCACATAAAAGTAATAAGCCAATTAATCTTGCCTTGTTCCAGAAGTATTCTGTAACTCTGCTCAATGCAGCAGTTTCACCTCCCAAAAATCTCATTCCTTTTACAACCTGTCATAAATGGGGATAGAAATCACTGTAAGCACTAACATTCTCAATGATTATAGCATACTAATTTGTTCAAGTAGTATATATGACATGTCAACTTGCCTTTTCAGAGTGAAGTCCAAGCTGCTCAACTGAAGGAATAATTCCCCAATCATCAACACTAGGAGGTGGACCGAGAGCTGTTGGAAGTCTGATGCACCCTCGGATGGTGCATTTAGCTTCGACAGACTGAAAGTAATAACTTTGTCAACAAAATCTAATGTGAAAAACCTCAATGTAATCATTCACACTAGATTAGACTGTAATGAACCCAAAATGATTACAACTTAGCATCGTGCCTTACGGAACTGAGTATATACATCTGGCAAACTGCCGACACTGAATGGAATGTCATCTAAGTGATACAAAGTGCTGCCCCATATAAGTTGTAGCTTAGGGCTGTGGGTTGAACTTGACCTGCTAGAATTCCCTTGGGCAGTTGATAACACCACCTGTCTCAGACCTCGTGCAACCGATCTTTCAACTTGTAGCTCCTCGGAGCAGGTTTCTTTATGAGCATATACCTGAGCAGAGTAGTCTTGGAAGTAAGCAGTGTGTAAACACGATGGCTTAGTAATTCTAAGTCATATAGACATTATTGTGGTAGGCAGTACTTAACTGTGTGAGCTCCAAAAGCCTTTGTAAGAGAAGGTAGAATGTCCTCTGGTTTCCCATGTTGAATGAGAAGATTAAGGCCCTTATTCATCAAATTTTTCTTCAAATCAGCCAAGCATTCATTGATAAATTGTGCTCTCAAAGCTAGCACGAAAAAAATGGAAAACAAAAAGAAATAAGGCCCTTAATAAGACTACGAGAATTGCTTCATGTTAGGCTGAGCTACTAAACTAAACGAATGATTTGATGTCAAAGCCAATTTATGATTATGGCCAGTCAATATTTCAAATCAAACGATAATATCCAAAAAGGAAAGCAAGAAACAACAACCCAGAAAGCAGGAAGAAAAGTGATACCTCCAGTCTTAGGGAAACCAAAGTAATAGGTGGTCTGAAAGAGACGAGGATCGATACAGTAAACAGGCAAAACAGCCTGGGAAGAAACCCAAGCCTTAAACAAAGCCTCGTTGTCTAACACCCTCAAATCATTCCTAAACCAAACAATGGAAACCCCTTTCCCATTCCTCTTCGCTGTGTTTGATAAGTACCTTTCAAAGGTCTTGTCCGCAGTGCTGTCCATTTCATGGGAGTCTAGCCCCGGAACCTGGTACACTGCTGAGGATGCAACAGATTGGGGTTGGGATTTTGAAGCCAAGCTCATGATCCGGAACCTAATTTGAGTAGAATAAATGAGTTTTTTAGTATTCCAAAGTGAAAGCGATGAGGGAGGAAGAATGATATTAACAGCCATATAGCGAGTAGTTGGAGTTTCTAGTTTTATAGTTTCTAACTCTAGCTGGCAAAGCAAATCTTTAAGGACTTAAGAAGTTAACACGTGGACATGATGGACGTGGCGTTCTCTGAACCAGAGGATAAGTCTTAATTGATTTGTATCATCGTCGCCTCTGCCAGTCGTTGGAGAGCAGAACAGAACAACAGGTTACATTACAATGGTTGAATTACCTAGTTGATACCGGGGTGAATTCACAAAAAGAAAATTTAACATCAGAATTAAATTATATACGTTTATGATAAGTAAAATTATAATTATAATTTTTATAATTTATATCTTTATAATTTTTAAAATGTTTTATCCGTCTCTTTAGATATGTTCTTGGTTGATTCCTAATTTTTACAACACATTTATTTTGGTCATCAAAATAAAATTTTTGTTATTTCTTCAATCAACTTTTAAAGTGTTTTTATCTGTACACATCACATAATATTTATACTTTCATTTTAGTTATCTAATTTTTAAATCGCTTTCATTTTGGTCATCTAAATTATTTTTTAAAGTATTGATCAGGATAAAAAAAATTAAGAACTAAAGTGAAAAACAGTAGAAATTAAAATAATACATTAAAATTTATTAAATTTACTTTTTTACCTATTTTTGAAAATTCTAAATTTCTTTTTTTAATATTAAAAAATTTTAATTTTAAAACATCAAAATTAATTAAATAGATTATTGAAAAAAATCATCTCTTAATAGTGACAGTCAATTTGTTACTATAAAAATGAAATTAATTAATTCAATGTCCTAAAAACTAAAATTTTATTTTTCAACTTAAATAACTCATTTTTAATAATTGTCTACAAAATTCAAATTCATTTTGATTATATGATCTTAAATCTTGGATGCTAAGCTAAAACCAAAGAATAGTCGTTACAATTAATTAAATTAATTAATTTTATCTTTCACGCCAAACAAAACCTACAAATATTTTCATCATTGTTTTACCCAACAAGTAATTAATTTAATTAATTGCACGAATTTTTCTTTGCTTTTAACTTAGCACTGAAGATTCAAGAATATGTAATTTAAAGAAATTTTAAGTTCGACAAATAATTATTAAATATGAGTTATTTAAATTTATTTTATTTAGCATAATATGTAAACATAAAATAAAATTTTAAAATTTAGAAGAGAATAAATTAATTAATTTTTTAATTTCATTATTATAGTAACAAACCGGTTGACATTATTAAGGGATAAAATTTTTTTAACAATTTATTTAATTGATTTTGATGTTCTGAAATTTAAAATTTTAAAATTAATAAGAAAATTTTAAACTTTTCAGGGAACGGAAAAAACAAATGCTATTTGCCAACTTTTAATGCATTATTTTAGTTTCTTTTTTCTTTTTACTTTAATCCGTAAAAAAAATTAATCTAGATCAAGAGTTAAAAAATTTATTTCTTTGTGACCAAAATGAAAACGACCTAGTGCCACGGGTTGCTCATGGGAGCCCACAGCCATGACACATTTGTGTGATCAATCATCTTTAAGAGAGGTCATTTGGCCCAATTAGATTGGTCCGTTGCTTAGAGAGATTGAAAACCCATCTACAAAACATTGCAAATATGGATCGTGATTTTTGAAGATATGTAACCTTAAATATGATATGTAATATTAGAAAATATGATTTTATAATCTTAGAGATTTGATTTGTAGATAGTTTTTAATCCTAACAATTGATGTATTTTGATCTATACAGTTGATTTTGGGAGGACTCAACTATAAATAGAAATTTCTCTCCCTCATTGTAATTCATTCATTGAGTAATATAATTCTTGAGAGTATTCACTCAAACATTCTCTGTAGTGTTCTTGCTTTTTTGTGGCTTTATTCATCTTTCGAATTCTTTTCAACTTTTGTGTTGTTTCCACTTTGTTCTTCGTTAATGCCTTAAAGGAATTCTGATGAATCTCAATTATTAGGAGTTGGGTTGACTTAGACATTTTTGGAATGAAGAAATTGCCTAAGGTTGCACGGATTGCAATGTGAAAAATTTAAGTTCGTGACACTAGAAGTTGGATGATCAAAATAAAAGTGTAAACATAATATGTGCATGGTTTGATGTGTACAATTAACCGCCATAATAATTTAATACTTGGGTGACTAAAATGAAAACGTCTTAAAAATTGGGTGACCAAATTACAAAGATTTTAAGTATTCAATTGGACAATTTACCCCATTACATAACATATTATAGGTTTGACATTTGAGCTAGCTTTGGTTCCTTTGGCATATGGGTGAGCAAAACTCGGTCTAACTCGAAAAAATTGAAAAAAATTAAATTTTAAGTTCAACTAATCGAGTTAATCGAGTAATTTGAGTCACTTAAATTTTTATTTTGAATTTTGAGTTCTATTCGAGTTTAATTTTTGAATTCGAATAAATCAAATATCAAATTATAATATTTTACATCTGTACTCCAAACCCCCAAACCTTTTTACTTTCCCCCAAAACTTTCTCCTTCTCGCTTTTTCCCTAAAACTTTTACTCTCCTCTCATCTCCCCCCAAGTCTTCCCCAAATTTATTTTTGAATATTTCTCCCTCAAAATTTTACTCTCCACATTTATTTTTCCTCTAAAAATTTACTACCCCAACGCTCAAAACTTTTTATTTTTTTCCTAAACTTTTACCTCTCACCTTTTATCCTAAAATAAAAAATCATACCAAAAAAAAACCCCAAGACCTAAATAGTAACAATATTATTTATATCTACTATTTATATTATTAAATTAAATTTCACATTTTATACTATTTATATTATTTAATTGTTTAATCATATTAAATCTTTATAAATTTCTATTAAAATTGAATTACTAATGTAATAAAATATTCGTGTTAAAATTTTATGTTGTATCAATTTCACATATTATCTTTTAAGATAATTTTTATTAAAAAATTACATTTTTTACATTTAATATATTTTTTAATTTCAAAATACATAGTGATAAGAATCAAAAGATAATTAAAACATCTAAATAAGTAAAAAGCTAACACATATATAAAAGATTAATAAATAAATTATGAAAGGATAAAAGTTAATAATAAATTTGATTACAATGTACAAATTTGATTACAGTTAATGACAATAATTACACGAACCCAAAATCATTTTTCTTAATTTAACTCGAATAAATATATTCGATTCAATTTAAATTCCATTTCACTCGACTCGAATCGGAAAAATTTCAAATCGAGTTAGAATGATAAAATATGATTATTCAACTCGATTATCTAAAAATTTTTCATTCAATTTGATTCGATTCAGTCAAACGCTCACCTTTATTTTGGCTTACTTTGGGGATAAAACCCTCCTATCTCATGTCCATGTATATATGACCATTGCCCATAGGGCACAATGAACAAATCTCATTCCAGCATAATATAATATAGATATCAGTTGGAAAATTCTGCTTTTTGGACAATTCCAAAACAAATAGCTTTCATTTCTTCCATTTTTTACTCCAAAAGCTAATTTGCATCTCCATCTTCCCTAAATGCTAAAACAATAATATGCTTCAATGTCAAATACATTTCAACCTTCTTTCTTTTTTTATCTGGTACACAGATTACTGGTTTGGGATTGCCTTGAATGTTAAATCCTTTTACAACTACAACGGTGAGTTTCTTAGTTGTAGCTAGATGATACAATAAAAACAATGCATAAACTTAATTTACCGAGTTCAACAACTCCCAAACTTTGTCTATGCCTCTTCAAAATTGTTATGTCAGTCTGCAGCATACTTGACACCTTTCCATCTAGTTCATTTGCTATTGGTGTCGAGTGCAAGACTACGAATGTAGGTTCTCACAAAAATTTCAATCTGCACATGTAGAAGCAAAATGATAGGAAAGGGAAGTGGCATATCAAAATTGGAGATGCAAGTAGGTAAATAAAACACATGCAGCGGTATCCTACGTATGCTAAGCTGGTGTAAAAGAAGACCGTCCTATTAAGCAGTCTAAACTCATTTCCTTTGATAAATGGAGTTGAAGGCCTGCATGATAATTAATTATAAACCTTAATATAAGATTTCAATTCTTGACAACAACACAAAGCGTAGACAAGAAAAGGCCGGGAGGAGGGAGGGCATGAAATATGTATCATGCATTCCCGGTGGGATGTTTTGTTCCATATCCGACTAATGCAACCATAAATCGTATCCATAGCATAAGCATATAGAATGAATAGTAAGCAGCAGATTCAGATTTCAGTATTACCTGTGCAGCATGCTTGGCCGGAAATCAAGGCTAATGATGGTACTTTTGTCCTTTCAAAATAGTCCATGATCTGAAATAAAATGATACATCACCTCCTGTAGGGTAAAGTGCAGAGATTTTTAAAACACAAGTTGCTGGTAAGCACCATGCAAAATGCAGAGAACGGGGCAAGTTTTTCTTTCTTCTTCGATTACCAGTGTCATATGCAATCACAAAAAATAAATAAAAAAGTAAAAGGCAAGAGAGGACAAGGTGAAGGAAAGAAACAAAAAGGGAAGATATACTTAACTATTCAATTAGTTTATCCGTTTTGACTAGACATTATAACCATCCACCATAAAAACTGTTAACAGAAAGAAACTAACAACTTCAAACAATCCAAGTAGGTTTTAACTCATTTATTATCTCCAATAATTTCCACCATTGATTGACCCAGACCCAAAACCTAACCTAAAGCTGAAAGCAGCCAGTGAACAGACATGACCAAATAAGTCACCTTATTGTCAAAGAAGCATTTTTTCTGTTATAAGTATCAATATGATTTCGTAATGAATGTTTTTCAACATTTCACAAGATTGGATGCATAAGATATTACTGAAGATAGAACTGTAAGTGACATTTTTCTAACCTATAAATTTGTTCCATGAGCACAACAAGTGCAATTTGATGATTCAATACCATCGACGACAACTTGATTGACACATTTGCACGTTTTCGCACTCGTTGTCCATGACCATATGGTCCACCAATGCAAAATGATAATCTTGAAGCTGCCTTAAACATGACAAATTGCAAAAAAAAAAAAAAAAAGTGTTTCGCACGAGTCAGTCTCTTAAGTATCAAAATCAACCAATATGGAGTTAAAAGTATTCATCAGCATGCCTCCCATATCATCAAATTGCAAACAAAAAGTGAAATTGTTGCGCCTACTAAGATATTTGTAGCTACAAGCATCTAATACAGAAAAGTGCTAGGCTGATAGTGGTGACAAATATCTATCTTAACCTCAAATAAATCCCAATAATCATTTCAATGGTTAGTATTCCACACCGTATTCCCAGCATCCCCTAACAATTCAGCCAAGTGCTCAGAGCTAAGATCTAGTCCACGCTCGTCCAAAATCACCACCTACAAGTAAAATAGTTTCAAATCAAGGGTGATTTATTGTGTCAAAAAAAGAAGTGAATGGACAAATATACGAACAATACAAGGAAGTTAAGCTGAATTGTTTTAGAGAACACACCCAATCATTAGACGTGATAAGGTTGATGACAGCTATGTCTTCATCATCAACCTGAGCCATCGCATTGCTACAAGAAGGAATTCAACCCGTGAAATTGCAGTTCTAAGACCACTAATTACATCAACGGATAAAAAGGAAAGGAAGTACCGCGCATTTTTAGGATTGGAGCGAATTTGAACATCATCAACATGACAATAACTTTTGAGCTTTGCAATATATTCATCCACCAGCAATTGTACACCAGGGAGCCTCTTTTTCCCTACCGTTAGGATTCGAATAGGTAACGCTCTCTGCCCAGCCCCGCCAATGAATTGAGACCCTCATAGTTATTATATTAATTAATTTACTATTGATAAACGGCATCCTAACTTGAATACAAAGGGGGAAAATTTTACCACGGATTGACCAGCATATTTGCATCCTTTACCTGAAAACAGTTTTGATTTGAAATAGTGATTAATAGAGAAGTGAAGAGAGAATATTAGTAGTTTGATTCTGCTAACCTGACGAATAAGAGTTGGGATTCGTCCACTGAAGACTAACCCCACACGCTGAGATACCCACTGCCGTTGCCATTGTCATCACCAACTTAATAATTCTACAGTTGGAAATGGCGTCAAGACCGTAACTTGTTTTCTTTTTGGAATTGACGAATAAGAAACTGTTGATTTCATTTATCGCGGCAAGCAGTGGGGTGGGAAGTGTGAAAAAGGGTGGAAACGACAGCGTTTCTAGATACCAAGTTCTCTTTTATTTAATTAATTAATATACGAGAATTAAATGAGATTTGTTCGGGGTTCTGGAAGCGTCCTTTTGCCTCTAGAACCTGCAGGAGGAGAGAAAGAAAAGACATCAATCATCACACCTTTGGGATCTGATGTGAGGCGAAGCTTGTTCTTAACATATATACAGGCAGTTCATCCTTATTTCTTTGCATTCTCATTTCTCTTTTAAGTTTTTTTATTTATTTAATTGGTATAATTTTGTTTATAGATGGAACATTTGCATTTGCATTTGTGTTGTATATCTACAGATGTCGTCCTACCAGAACGTTGTCGGGGGGAGACTGAGGCTGAAAGGGAAACCCCTCCACGTTTTTAAAGCTAAAGCCGAAGCAGCAGATCCCATTTCCAAAAAGAAAAGGAAGAAGCACAAGCACCGTTATGCCCCCCACTCCCAGGGTTGGTTCCACTTGCCCTTTGCTTCAACTTTTAACTCTTTTAAGACTTCGGATATTAGTTGTGGGTTGGTGTTAAAATTCTATGATATGATTAAACTGAATGTTCCATGTAGACTCAACCAAGTGTAGTAGGCCCGAAGCTTTTCTATACTAATAATGTGTAGTTGATTTTGAGCTTTTGTTCTGTTTTGCCTTCCAAGTTAGCCTCTAAATCAATGCAAACTAGGTATCTTGGTCTTTGTTTAATCATGCGTTTCTGATTTATTAAGTGCATTTGCCCTTCAATTTTGCTAATCTGAGGTGTTCAGTCTTGGCTCACGAAGTTATTGTGTTCATCATATTGGAGGTTGACAGGTGAAAACACAAGGCTGTCAACAGATACGACCGACGACAAACATGAGGCTGAAAAAGATGGCGACGAAGCTACTGCTTTTGAGTATCATCTTACTCCGGCTGAAAGAAAATTCCTAGAGCAGACACGCCAACTTGAGCTCCAAAGACTGGCAAAGATGGCCACCAAATCACACCATGATCGCATTCAGGAATTTAACCAATATTTGGCTAATCTAACTGAGCATTATGACATCCCTAAAGTTGGCCCTGGTTAATTTGTCTGGATTTCAGAGTTCTAAAGGCATTACTATTGTTTGCACCAAAGTCTGCCCAAGTTATTTTGGGCAATCAATTGTCTGAAACTTAGTATTTTAAAACTTTTCCAGTTTCAATGAACCTTTGCTGTGTTTGTGACGAGCTCTCTCGGCACCATAAAAAAATTTCGTGGTTTCATCCCTATTTAGGGTGTTTTCATATGGAGTAATGATGCTCTCTTAGCACCATAGAAAATTTTTATGGTTTCATCCCTATTTAGGGTGTTTTCATATGGAGTAATGAAAGTTGTATATTTGATCCATCACATCTATGTTCTTACATACCCAAAGCATGTCCATACATACAAATTCTGCATTTGACTCAACAACTCAGATTGCATGGTTCTCTCCATTTAATTAACGTTTCACCTCAGTTTCATAACATTGGCAATTATTGGCATAGGATAGGGGGTCTCAAACGTTGGTTGAGCCTCCGTGCCGCCTTTGAAATACAAATAAAGAACCTCTAGAGCCCTTTCCTAATCTGATCTTCTCGTCAATATACGTGATCTGTAGCTTGACCTCACTCTCGCCACCATACCGGAAGTCCATTTCTCCTACCCTCAGTTCAGGTGGCTCAAAAATGACTTGAATCCATTGATGATCCAAGACCTTCAGCTTTCCTGCACAATGCGTGAAGGAACACGTATCAGTGGAGATGACATCCACAATTAATTGAGTTTCACGGAAAAGATGAATAAATGGGATTCTAGGTGCTTATGCATGAACCAACCCATAAGTCAATTTTGGTTATTAGTCATAAAATTACAATGTGGCAACATGGTAATGCCAGTTAAAGATAAACACGCCGACATTAAATCAAGTGATGACTAGTGAGGTTAACATAGGGTGGGAGTGGCCTTACCTTTCAAGGAGACCTCTCCATTAAGAAACCCAAAAACAGAGAAGGAGACTTTGTTTCGTACGGAGTCAGGAGCTTCAACAGCCTGAACCATGTCCTTGGTCTTGAAGAAAAGGCGCCCCAATGCACTTCTGTAGCCGCCTCCTGGTGACGTGGGATTCGAGCAGTAAACCACATCCCAATCTGGAAAAACCACTAGACCAACATTGAACCACTTTTCACTTGACAGTAATTTGTGTTTGAATTTGGGTTTGGTCTGTTTATTACCTCCGAAGATTAAAGGGCATTTGACTGGTTCATCAACGCAATATTTGTTCAACTCATTAGCCACTTGAGCTACCTCTTGGTGCTGTTTTGTGGTGAGTGAAACTCCACCATCCGTTTGTATCACCTAATTCTCACTTGGTGTTCAGTTGCATTAAAAAAAAAACAAATTGATGGAACTAAATGGAGGTGAAAGAAAGAAGACCTTGGAGAGAAGAGATGCAACTAGATCATCGGCGGGGCGACTAGAGATGGAAACGGAACTTGAGGAAACCCTGAAACACTGGGATTTGAGCGCAAACGAAGTGCTGTGTAGGGATAGATGAGAGGGTTTCGATCCAAAAAATGAGGGTTTAGGTTGAGGCAAGGAGGACGATAGAGTGAGGGAACAAGCTGCCATGGCCGCCTGATATCCCAAATGACTCTGAGCAGAAGAGCTGTGGCTGGCTTAAACCAATAGTCGAGGGAAAGGAGAATGAGAAATCCAAAGGGGACCCACTGCCCCGGTTAAGAACTGGATTACATGCTGCCACGTAAGCAGAAATTTGAGTTCGGCATTATCCATCATTATCCCTTCCTTAAACAAACTACTTTCTGTCTAAGCACTGCCCCAATGGATCTGCACAGATTTTTATTTTGAAGATGAATAAGCCCAATGGGTCTTTCTATTCTCTTAGTTTATACATACATATATATATATCGTAGCACATTGCCATACCTCATTTTTAATAGGTTACATATCCATAAGTATCTTATTGATTTGGTGGTACGTATAAATTTAATTATGAAATTACTAACTTAACTTTTCATATACAAATTAAATTATATTTTTATAAGAATATTTTTATATTTTTATATAATAAATCTATAAAATTTTTATCATAATCAAATTTAAACTTAAAACATCATACATGATAAATAATTAATTTCCTCATTCTAATAAAAGCATCAAATTTTATATATCATATCGATGCAGTCATAATTCTTTTAAAAATAACCTTTAAAATTTACAAATTTTCTTAATTTGATTTTAAAAAATTACGTTCTTCCACTTTGCCCATCGTCACTACCATTGTTGCCCTCACTTTTACCTCCTCCACCTTTCTTAAAAAAAAAAATACATCCCAAGTCCAAGCTACAAAGAAAGAAAAAAGAAAACAATTTTTTTTTCTTTCATTACCATTAAACTAATTTGAATTGGTAATAGTTGGACCTACTTGAAGTGCTCATAACCATAAATTATTTGGGAATTTTCAATTTCTTGTAATGCTATAGTTATATAAACTTTTAAAATTTTCTCCATATCTATAAAAAATAGAATGTTGATAATGGCAAGAAAAGAGACAAAAATAGAACATACAGATTTTACGTAAAAATCCTTTCGAGAAAAAAACCACGTGCAGAGGAGAAGAAAATTTACTATGTCAAATTCGAATGATTACAAGGAGTATAGGTTGTGTCTATTAATAGGTTTAGAAAACATTATTCTATCAACATCTAATAAAAATAATGCAGTAATGTTGAAACACCGTATTCAAATCAATATTAAACAAAGGAAGTAAACTTCTATACAAACAAAATGATACCTAACATCAATGTGTTTTGTTCTCTCATGAAACATTTGATCATTCGTAAGGAAGATGGCACTTTGGCTATCACAAAATACTGTACTGATTTGAAGGTCTTCATTGAGTTCACTAAATAACCCTTTAACCAAATAGCTTCTTTACAAGCCTTGTAATCGCCATGTACTCAACTTTAGCGGTAAACAAAGCGACAGTAGTTTGCAAGGTGGCTTTCCAACTGATTGTACAATCAGCATCAAGTACCCAATGACTCCATCTCTATTTCTTCCAAACTGTAAGCAAACACCAGTAGTGCCTTGTAAGTATCTTAAAATCCACTGAACTATTTTCCAATGTTCTTTACCAGGATTCGCCATGTATCTACTAATTTCACTGACTGCATATGATAAATCTGGACGTGAACAAACCATAGCATACATAAGAGATCCCGTTGCACTAGAATATAGAACATTTGACATGTAGTCAACCTCATCATCTAGTGGTGGAGACAAAGCTAATGAAAGTTTGAAATGGGCCGCTAAAGGAGTATTAATAGGCTTAGCACTCTACATATTGAACTTGCAAAGAACTTTCTCAATGTACCCTTTCTAACTTAGATACAATTTACTTGCTTTTCTATCTTTAAGAATCTCCATACCAATTATCTTCTTTGCTGCTCTCAAATCCTTCATCTCAAATTGTTCACTAAGTTGGGCTTTGACCTTTCTTATCTCTCATTTATCTTTCGATGCTATCAACATGTCATCAACATAGATGAGTAGATACACAAAAGAACCATCACTATTCTTCTTAAAATAAACACAACTGTCAAAGCTACTTCTTTTGAAATCATAAGAAGTCATAAAAGAATCAAACCTCTTGTACCACTGCCTTAGTGAGTGATTCAAGCCATAAAGGGACTTTTTCAACGAGTAAACATAGTCCTCTTTTTTCGAGACTATAAAGCCATCTGGTTGTTGCATGTAAATGTCCTCCTCAAGTTCTCCATGCAAGAACATTATTTTTATATCTAACTATTCGAGCTCAAAATCATACATGGCCACAATACCAAGTAAGGCTCAAATCAAATTGTGCTTCACAACTTGAGAAAACACATCTATGAAGTTCATGTCGCGTGTGAAATGATATGCGATTTATGAAAGTATACACATAGAATCAAGTAATAAAGTGGTGAGTGAGTATCGTTCCCACGAGGATCAGATTGAGGCACAAAATTGGTCAAGTTATTATAATAAAATGCGACTAATGCTATGGTAAAGCTATGGCAAGTATGCAAGGACAATTAAAAGAATAATGATGTGTGCAATATGTAGAATTAGTGAATACTTGGAAATGCTATGACAAAATGAGAGTAGAAATGTAATGGCAAATATGAGAATTACTATGGTGATTTTATTTAAACGATCAAGTAAATAACTAAGAATGATATGGTAAATATACAATAGCAAAGAATAAAAGATATATGATGTTGATTTTGATTTTGAAGGTCGGGATTACTAAGAATCTACCCTTACTATCAATAATGCCTTAGTAAAATCATACTGAGTTTATTCCTTAGAAGAGTTTTAAAATGGTTTGCTTCTTTTTAGAACAAAAACCTTAAGTTACCTTACCCATGTCTATAGGCCTTAATATGATACCTTATATCGTTTTCCTTCTGTATGACCATTGCTCTATGTCTAAGGTCTACTGCAAGTATCGGTCGAGTACTTTCTCATATCATTATCAATCCAACTAATCGAACCTCTTCAGAATTAAATTAGTTTATGGGCATGTTGCATAGTCGTCTATGTCTAGGGATTGCATACATACAATTTAGAAATAAAACAATTGAATGAAACAGTAAATTAATTCAAATCTATGCTTCAACCATTAAAGAAAATAAATGTTTCATTAAGTAATCCCAACCCAATGAGATTTAGCTCATGGGTTGGCAAATAAAATTGAAAACCAAAATATCATTCAACATCGTTTTTATCATTCAATTCACGAAAGAACAAAGTAAGAAATACGAAAGACTTTGGGAAGACAACTTTCGCGTGTCCAGTTCAGACTCTAGTAGCATAATGTCCTATGGTGGCTAAGAGGGACTGTAACACCCCTAACCCGTATCCATCGCTGGAATAGAGTTTTGAAGCATTACGGAATAACCATTACCTAAATCATTCATTTTAAAACATTTCAGTAATCATAACATAATCCATTATTAAACATGCATATCATCCATTATTCAAGCCTTTGAGGCCTTAGAATCACTTTAGAAATGATTCAGGACTAAATTGAAAACATTTGAAAATTTTAGGAAAAAGTTAGAAAAATTTCAACTGCAGAGGTCACACGGCCGTGTGACTCACACTGTTTAGAAAAATTTCAACTGCAGAGGTCACACGGCCGTGTGACTCACACTGTTAAGACAAACGGTCATGTCTCAGGCCATGTAACTTTTGAAATATGGATACACGACCATATCCCAGCCTGTGTAACTCTCTGACTTGGGTCACACTGTCAAGTCACACGCCTATGTGCCAGGCCATATAACTCTCGAAATGGCCTCATGCCCGTGTGCTAGGGCGTGTACTAGCTGTGTAACACTCCTTACCCGTACTTAAGATCGGGACAAAGTACGAGGCATTACCAGAAGCATACTTGGACATTTTGGAAAGACGAGTTATAAAATTTCATTTCCAAATTCAAACCAATTGAACAAAATCATATTCTCCCTATTATGGGACTATGAGGCCTAAACCATGCATTATTAGCAGTCAGGGACTAAACCGAAAACTATAAAAAATTTTAGTAAAATGCCTAGAGTTATGCCTCACACGCCCATGAGGAGGCAAAGCACACACCCGTGTGCTTGGGGACACACCCGTGCCCCTCACTCGTGTTGAATTATTTGATTTATTTTCCATTTCGAACCTACAGGGGTTTTCCGACGGCCAAGCACACGCCCGTGTCCTTGGCCCGTGTCCCTCACACGGCCTAGACACGCCCGTGTCATCGTCCATGTCTAAAAACCCAGACATTCTGTTTATGATGTCATCACTCATTTGGGGGCACACGCCCGTGTGCTAGGCTGTGTCCTCCACACGGTTGAGACACACGACTGTGTCTCTGCCCGTATGTTAACTACCATGCAAACTGACTTATAATTCTAGGTGCAGGGGACATACGGCCAAGCAACACGCCCATGAGGGCTGACCATGTGTCACACACGGCCTAGACACATGTCCGTGTGGACCTTTTTAAGGCTATTTTCCAAGCCTTTGGTCACCCTCTAACATCCATACATACCACCATGGTCTTTGGACATTTAATAAGGTATAGTTGTACCCTTAAACTTTCTTGGCCAAGGACATACACGTTACTACATGTCTCATTTTAAACTATAATCATAATACCCTCTTTGTTTTAGGGTTACTCTTTTAATAATCACATTTTATAACTCATGACCTTTATGACCTAAACCATTCCCAATTGTTTTGGCCAACATTCTCATGTTCATTTATGGTATAACACATTTGACATTCACAAGAAACATCACACATAACCATGCACATTTAGTAGGTTTATAACCTACATCAAAATGAGCCATACTTCATGGCCATACACAAAATGGTGTAAGCATATCATTCAAGCCCTTACATTGGCTAGCCAAATGACACATATAACAAAATAACCAAAAATCCTATACATGCCATTATAACGAAATAAAAGTTTCTATATACCAAAATAAGACAAGTTGCTAGTGTTGACAAAGCTCCGACCGTCTTCCAACCTTCACGAGTCTTCGAGCTCTGAAAAATAAGGGAAAGGAAAGAGGGGTAACCATTTACATGCTTAGTAAGTCTAGATAACTGGAAAGTAAACTTATTGGCTAATTAGCATACAACCATATTAGGCAATAATTCCAACAAGCATGAAATAGTTTCCCTATCACATGAACTCAATCATCAAGTTAGTCTCATATCAATACATCATGTCATTAGTTTTAGATGAGCTCATCAGTTCACTATTTCCATCCTCTATTTCTCATGTTAATCCTGTTGAATTCCTCGGAAATCTTGATGGATAGCCCAATTATCGTCAAGTCATACAAGTGATCATCTCAAGTACGCACTCCCACAAACCTTACATCATACGACAGGATTACTAGTCCAGGCTAAATCCCCCATAGTATTAACTCATAGAGCATTGTCGGGGTTACCAGTCCAGGCTAAATCACTTTTAACGACAATTGCTCTCATGAACTTGGATCTAAATTGCCAGTCCAGGCTAAATTCAGTCCTCAGTCGGATTACCTGTCCAGGCTAAATCCTTATTGCACCCATATTCTTCGGGAGGCTCGATCATTCAAGGAACACCTGTCCGGGCTAGATATTTTCTATATTGGGATCAGCAGATTACCTGTCCGGGCTAAATCCTTCTCTACAACACATGCAGGATCTCAAGTCATGTAAGCCATAATTTAACCATCGGATTTCCCTTTTTATTTCAACTGGAACATTTATAATCTTTTCATTTACACTAGCACGTCTTATGGATTATCATGAAATGAATATCTAATTATCATACATTCAAGAACATGTATTTTTAAGTATATTAAGAGTTTACTTTGGGTTATACGAACTTACCTGGCAGTCGTTTCGGATTCGTGTCTCGGTTATTCTAAAACCTTTCGTTTTCCACGGTCGACCTTCGAAATTGTTTCCTCGGGGTCTATATGAATAAAATTAGACTATTAATACATTACATTTTTCATTTTAGGATTAAAACTCAACCGGGCAAAATAACCAGTTTGCCCCTAACCTTTCACAATTTTACAATTTAGTCCTAAAGTTTGTATAATGAAATGCATGTAATTCCTTGGCTATCCAAGCCTAGTTGAATGTTATTCACACTTATAGCAACCCATGTTTTTCCTTTATTCTATATTTTTCTAACCATTTTCACAATATTTACAATTTAGTCTTTTAAGCTATTTCCATGAAAAACCACTTAGTAAAAGTTGTTTACCATCCTTTAAACTCTCATATTCTTTTATAAATCATCAAAACACAAGCATCTCATGCATGGATAATTTTCTAAACATGAACCCTAGCATGAGATATGAGTAGAAATAGAAAGAGCATGCTACGGGGATCTCAGAAATACGAAGAACATTAAAAACGAGGCTATTTACTGTCAAGCTTTAAATGTTGGAAAACCCTAGCTATGGAGACCCTTAGAATTTCGGCAGCATGAAGAAGAAAAATGAGCTGATTTTAGCTTGATTTTTCCCTTTTTATTTAGTTTATTACCAAATGACTAAAATGCCCTTCCTTACTAAACTTCCAAAATTTTCCATGCATGCTCATTTTTGTCCAAAAACTTAGAAATTGACTAAATTACTCTTTAAGGACCTCTAATTAATATTCCAAAGCAATTTCATACAAATTTCTTCTAGAACCCAAGTTTTGCAATTTATTCGAATTGGTGTCCAATTGGACACCTTGCACATAGAATTTCTTCATGAAATTTTAACACATGCTTATTCTCATATCCTAGACCTCATAATGATTATAAAATAATTATTTTAACGTTAGATTTGTGTTCCCAAAACCACTATTCCGACTAGGCTCTAATTTAGGATGTTACAAGCTAACTTACTTTCTAAGCACCCCACAGATGACACACAGCTGTGTGTCTCACATGGCCAAGTCACATGCCCATTGTCTGGCCGTGTGGACATAAAATGCACCTTAAACAACAAGTTTACCATTTCCTACTTACAACTCAAAAACCATTCATTTAACCTATTCAAAATACAGTCAAACATACTCAAAACATGCTAAAACAATCATCCTAGGTGCCTAACCAATGTACGCTCATTGGTATCGCAAGTTATATAATTAAAACATATCATCCATGTATTATTCAACTCAAGGTTTTAACCATGCCAAAATCAATCAATTTGGCCTAGCTTATATCTACCTAACACATCTAACTTAAAATTCACATATACCTAACAAGTCTTGGTTCAAACCAACATGCCAATTTATGGCTTCAAACACAAATATATACTATATATACTCTAACCAACATTATACTTTAACTCTATTACAAACCATTTACAAAATAACTATCAACTTAAGACATCTTAGGTACATGCCATCACAAAAGGTAAACTTCACCACATTTGAGATTGGGATCATTGTTGGATGCTGAGTCGGCAATCAAAGAGAAATACCAAACCTGTGCATGGAAAACAAAATCGTACACTGAGTAAAACTCAGTGATATTTCTATAATTCGAACAATTAAAGACACAATGAAACAAAAATGCATAATTTGAATTATACAAACATACTATTATCTAAGCATACAATTACCATATACCATCGTTTCAAATTCATGCATATTTCCAGATCATTTCATACTATACTCAATTTTTACATGCTCTCATATTTAATTTGTTTAACAAATATCTCAATTCACATCACTTGCTATATAAATAGCTTTTCACATATCCATCCACATTTATTTATATAATGAAATTATCCATTCCATATTCAATTCATGAGTACATAACTCATGTCCAAACCCAGCTTAGAAGTCTAGACCGAATTTGGAATGCTACATTGACCACCGAAGTGATCGTGAGAAAATCTTACAAAACTAGTCATTCTTAATTCGATTCCTGAAATAATTAATATCGAGTATTAAAAAACCAAAATAATAAAATGATTAAACCGTAAAACAGAATTATACCACAGTGTTAAAAACCATATATTCAAAACTAAATAACCAATAAAAGTTTGAAACCACAACTAATAACTTATTAGCCTAAAAACTATCTGAGTCCTCCGCATACCGAGTCCAGCATCCAAAATCCCGAAATGTACCTGAAAGGGGAAACAAAAGAAGGGGTAAGCTATACGAGCTTAGTGTGAGATCAAACTAACTAGCTACCAAAACAGAAATAGATACAGTAAGCCTAAAAATAGTTCAGCAGCAGAACACACTTACAGAGCGACTATAACAAAACAGACCATATGTAACTTTACAATCATATGGCTCTGTTAGACACAATATCAGAAATTCTCAGAAGTCACAAACTGGCCTAAGCCCTTTTTCCAGAATCAGAATCGGCTAGGACTTAGCCCATCACACAAGGTTTCTTTAGACATGAGTGCCTTTCAATCAAATAGTACAATTCGACTCCTCAGTCAATCAGATAGTCAAATAGATATTGCAGTCACAGAATCACATAGACGCATATGAGTGCAAATGAATTATAAAATAACCCACCTATCTAACCAACACACCATCTCCGTCCAACCCGGCACATCCTGTGGGGATTTAATCAACCCATCCATCCCTGCACTCCGAGTAAGACCTCGAAAAGCCCATCCAACCTTATACTCTACAGAACGTCATCCCGGGTTGTCAGGCAATGATGATCATCAATATTGTCCTCGACCCTCAGAGAATTGGGACCGCCCACGACCCTCTAGGTATTAGGGCTATCAGTAAGCTGTACGGTGCCATGCGAAAAACCGCGATACAGACATGCAGTATAACTACCAGATCAGATCTGTTACGTAGCAAGGCTAGCGTATAAGCTGTACTGTGCAATGTAGTGAATTGCGGTATAGACATGCAGTATAACTGCCAGATCAGATAATGGTACGTAGCGTAGCTAACGTACATGCGGTATAATGTAATTTGGCAAACCACTATACTGTTATCAGTAATGTCCACGACCCTCAGGGTATTGGGACCGCCCATGACCCTCTGGGTATTATTAAGGGCTTTCAGAATGCAGACAAACTACCAAATCGTAACTCTCCCTTCTCTTCAACATCTCACCCAAAAATATTTAACCATATGTATGTATGTATGCAGTCAGATGTACACAATTCTGAATACAAATTCAGATAGTCAATCAAAAGGAGACACACACATCTAGTCAATCAGTTACAGAATCAAACATGTGTACCTTCGTATCTCGAATCTAGTATCAACTTATCTAACAAACAATCACAAATGTGCACATATCAAGCCCAAATAACAGTCATAATTACCCCCAATAAGGCTTAGTCGAGGGTTGGAACACACAGAGTCACATTTGCACTTGCATTTGACCTAAAACCCAAAGCCCGTGTGCTTTGGCCGTGTGGAGCACTCCAAGCCGTGTGGGGGTCCAAACGCCCGTGTGAAGGTAGCACACAGCAGTGTAACAGAGGCACATGCCCGTGTGGTGTAGAGGCACGGGCGTGTGATTAGGCCGTGTAAGACACTATCCTATTTCACTAAGCTCAAGTGCAGAGTAGACATGGCCGTATGAGACCGTGTGGCCACCAGACACAGCCGTGTGTTCTAAAACACACACCCGTGTGGAATCGCTAATTCCCAAATCAGTCACACGGTTGTGTGGCCAGGCCGTGTGACCCCAAATCTCAATCCCTAATTCCAAAACTCACACACCTATGTGGACCAAGGGACACGGCCGTGTGATTTTTGAGAAAAATCCCCAAAATAGCCACACGACCGTGTGGCATCAAAATTGGCCGAAACCTTAATTTCTCGAATCCACACGGCCGTGTGCCACGGCACATGCCCATGTGGCCATCGGGGAAGCCATGAAACCACCCCAGAACAGCCTCGAAAACACCACTTTGGCCACCAAACTATCCCCCAAATTTGGTACTATCGAAACCACATCAGAAAATAGAGTATCGCACTCCCTTTCAGCCTTCAAAGCTATGAAACTAGAGAATCAAAGCATTCTCACGAAAAGCCGAAACAACA
Source organism: Gossypium hirsutum (assembly GCF_007990345.1). Lineage (NCBI taxonomy): Eukaryota > Viridiplantae > Streptophyta > Magnoliopsida > Malvales > Malvaceae > Gossypium > Gossypium hirsutum. The sequence goes on along the minus strand of NC_053429.1, from coordinate 47,578,450 downwards.
CTTGTAAAAAACAAAAGATAAGTAGATTAGTCAGAGTTGAGTTCCACACCTATTTTGATGATGAAGAAGACGACAGAGGAGCAGAAAGTCAAGGTCCTTCGACCACACAACACCACCAATTCCAAAAAGCAAAAAAAAGAATACAAGAAAAAAAATCAAGAAGAAACAGAACAAAAAATAACGTGCCAAGTAAAAGCAAATAAAAATAAAAATAAAAATAAAAAAATTAATAATAACACTAAAGACAAATAAATAAAATAATTATTTTAACTGAAAAAAAAAATAACTAAATTGTTTTCTAAAATGCCCACACAGGGACTCGAACTCAGAACCCTGAGACAAACCAACACACTCACAACCACTAGACCAGTAGGCCTATTCTGCCACTGAACTGCACAACTTAACTTATGTGTGCAATCTTTCCACTATCCCTAGACTCAAAACCCAGAACTTCTAGGCCCAAAATTCAGGGCATTACAACTCATGTATTTCATTCAATCACAACATATCTCATTTTTCATGTTTCAATTCACTATCTCATTTCCATTTCATATACCATGCCATTCAATATCAATTATAGAACTTTATTATTTAATTACCCCTATTAACACAACTTGGACTTGGATCGATACACGGATCCAACCAACACACTAGTTTGGCACCTAGCGCCTCATCGGATAAATCCGAAGTAATAACTACGCCCACCGCTATATAATTGACACCCAGTGTCTCATTGGTTAAACCGAAGCAAATTGCCACCCAGTGCCTCATCGACTCAAGGTTGAAGTAATCCCTAAACTCTTCCAATCCTATGGCATGCCATCTATATTCAATTCAACCCGATACAGTTAATAGGGTTTCATTTCACTTTTCAAATACAACCAATATCCAATTCTCATATTTTCACATTATCACATTTACACATATATCCATTTCAATTCAAATAATCAATACATTCATAATGTATATATCAATTCAATCCATTTCAATCAACTATAATTTCAATTCACTATCAAAGTGTCAAAGTTCTCACCTCAACCACTTACCACATGCATTAAATCAAAATACAACAATTAAAAACTAGGTTCAGATTATAGAAATAGAAACCGTGGATTCTGAGTTATTCTGTGTCGATTTTATCCTTCCCTTTTTTAGTCGAGGATTCCGGTACGACGTTAACTACAAAATTAAAACAATTAAAATACATCAATACAACATAATTCAATTTCATATTGAATATTTCAATTTTTACTCAATATTTGCTTAAATCTATTTTAGTCCCTAATCCGAGATTGATTAATTTTTATTCTTTACATTTAATCCTATATTTTATACGAATTTCACTTTAAACTAAATTTAACTCCCTATTTTCAATTAAACGCTTAAAGTTTAAAATTTTCACAATTTAGTCCCTATTACTCAAAATTTACAATTTGTTTTACAATTTAATCCTTTTCCATTTCTAGCTTGAAAACCTACCAATTTAATCCCTAATACTAAAACTATTCAATATTAACAACATTTAAAATTTTAATCAATGCTAAAATTTTAACATGGGACGGGTAATACTTAACACCCGGATTCCAAAAATATAAAAATTACAAAAAAAGGGACTAAATTGACTAACCAATTGAAGTTTGAATTTGAAGACCCTTAGGCTGTGTGTATTCCCTTCTTCTTTTCTTTCTTTTATTTTCAATTCGATTTTCATGCTTTCTATTATCCAATTTCACTTTCTTTTCATTTATTATACTTTAATATTATATAATACATATATATTTTTAACTTTTAATTTATTAACTATTATAATATATATAATAAGTTTACATATAATATATATACTTCATAATGCCGTCCACTAGACATGGCAAATGTATATTTGCTACTTTAGTCCTTCAATAATTTTTTTAATCTATATTTCAACTTTTATCCTATATGCAATTTAGTCCTTATATAATGATTCTTAATTCATGCAAATTCATTTAACCGAAATCTAATTAACTACACAACTAACTTCGTAAATATTTTTGATAAATATTTATGAGTCTAATTTACAGGAACGGAGTCCTGAGAATGCATTTTCTAACACCCCTAACTATAGGGTTGTTACAGGGACTACTTTCGTCTTCCTCTTTCTGTTTCTACTCAGTCAATACCCTCTATTTTTGCCTAAGAATCTCCTACTTTTTGTTCGACATTTAAGGTTTCCTCCTTTGGCTTTTTATAAGCTTTTTCCTTAGGGTAAATCCAACAACCTAAGTTTATCTTCTCTTTTTTTAAAATCTTTTTTCAATAGCCCAAGATTATCTTCTCCTTTTTTCAGGCAGATTTTTTTGGTACAAGTATAGTTGGGCTGAAATTGGTATGCGTTGAGTGTTAACTCGGTCTTCCTGGAATTTCCACGACATTTGTACTGATAAAATGTCCAAGCGTTTTCCCTAACAAACCTTCACTCCTTTATTTTTTTATTCCTCAACCTGCACCTGCTAAACCACCAAACATAGCCTTACCACAAGTAATTAAAAATGCATAATATTTAAACATAGTCCAAGCTCCTCATGCAATGATAAAAATACTAGTGAAATGTCCTAAAATGCTACTAAATGTACCTAAGGACAAGCAATTGACTAGGTCTAAAGGCATGAAATATAACTATTTTCAAGAGTTATCAGTCCATACCTGGAATCTGACTGTAACCCTTTGTAACAAGCCTTGCTTTATATTTGGGTTCTTCAACTCCTAGAGCCTCTTCTTTCCTTTTGAACATCTATTTACAACAAACAACCTTCTTACCTTTTGGAAGCTTCACAAGATCCCTTGTTATGTTCTCGTAGAGTAACTCCATCTCTTCTTGTATGGTAAACATCCACTTTTCTGAGTCTTCACAGCTAACTGCCTCGAAATAAGTAGATGGCTCTTGATTTTCATCTATATCTTCAACTAAATTTAAAGCATAAGCCACTAGATCAGCCTCAGCATACCTCTTTGGAGGTTTAATTTCTCTTGTAGTTCTATTTTTGGCAATAGAATATTGTGGTGAAGAAGTGACTCTGTTCTGATTTTCTGTACTAACTTAAGGAGTCGACTCTATTATAGATACTAGATCAATCTAAAGCTCCACCGACTTTTTCTATTCTTTATTTGAAGAGTCTTTAAGAGATAATTTAGGTAGCATATCATTTTTATAAAAAAAATCTTTACTAATTACAACTTTTCTATTTTCAAGACACCATAACTTATACTTTTTACACCAGCCTTATAACCAAGAAAAACACATTTCATAGATCTTGGTTCCAATTTTCCATTATCAGCATGAGCATACACAGGACACCCAAAATTCTTTAAATCAGAATAATCAATAGGCTTACTAGACCATATCTCTTGTGGACTCTTTTTCTCAATGGTAACTAATAGAGATCAATTGATCAGAAAACATGTAGTAAATGCTACTTCAGCCTAAAAAGATTTTGGTACATTAGCATTCGGCAACATACATTGAACTTTCTCCATGATCTTTCTACTCATTTGTTCTACAACGTCGTTTTTGTAATATCCCGCTTTTCAGTGGTGTCGAAAATAGTGGTTCAGGGAACGAGTAAGTTCGTAAATATTATATTTAATATTTATGAGTTAATTGTGACTTTGAAAAGGTTTTTGATATAGTGATTTTTATTTTATAAGTGATTTATTAAGTTCAAGTGGTAAGACCATAAGTGTAACACCCCAAACCCAGCCTAGACGTTACGGCCGAATCTAGTGATGCCACATTGAAGTGTTTTTTGCAAAATGTGATATCGAAAGAAAACCCCTTTTTAATATTTACCTTTGTTATGTGTTCTTATTAATGATTTTAAAACATTCGTTTATCGAAGGTTACTCATGTTAAAACGTCTTTAATTTTGCAAACGTTGTCCCTTGTGGAAGCTCTTAAACAATTGCGTATTCTTGGTATTTTTGGAAAACATTTATCTTTTGAAAAATCGCGTCTTATCCTACTGCTAGTAGTTATAAATCAAAATAATTAAAACCCAAATTAAAGCTTAAAAATTTATAGAGGAATTATAACATAAAAAGATACCCATATTAAAATACTTATAATTTAAAATCTAATAAGAAAGTCCATGCAGTTGTGTGGCCACCATTGAGTCCCTCGCAGCACCGATCCGCCTAAGGTTGAGGATTACCTGATCAGATAAACAGAAAGGTGAGTTTACGAAAACTCAGTGTGTAATCCCATATAAGCAAACGGTCATATGTTCGGGTCTTGGCCCATGTAGTAACAGTAAACAGTGCAGTAATAGTAAACAGTATGCAAGTCCTACCCATCCAGCCTCTACACTCCAGCTCCGTTTAACCCTATACTCTATATGGGGATAAAATCAACCCACCCATTCCTACACTCCAAGTAGCACCAGTTGCAGCACTAAACAGTATTTGTAGTAGAGATGCCAGTATAATAGGCTTAAAGCCATTAGTGATTTGCAGCAAAGCTGCCAGTATAGTACACTTCCTCCAATCATTTAAAAACCTATCCCCATGCAATGCATCATGCAACATGTCATAATATTATACATGTATTTAATACAATTACAATAGCATGCTAAAATATAAACATACATCACGTAGGGGTAAAACAATCATTTTACCATAAAAGGCAAAATAGTCATTTTACCACATAAGGGCAAAACAGTCATTTTACCTTATAAGGGCAAAACAGTCATTTTACCTCATAAGGGAAAAATATTAATTTTATTAATTAGGGGTCCAGGCACACTTATCGATCTAAAAGTAGATCCACAGTCGTCTCGGGCGACCCGTACAACCTTAATAGTCAAACAGTGAAAGTGGGCCCAAGGCCCATAATTCGGGCCCATGTGGGCCCACACGCTCGTGTGGCCTACATAGCCCAGAAATGGCTTTAGCCATGTGAACTACATAGCCTGGCTCAATATTCTCCACACTTTCGTGTGGTTTACCCTTGTGTGGCCCACAGGCCCTTGGGATCCACACTGCCCATTTCAGCCCAACATGGCTCAAATCAGACTCGGCCCATGAAATCGCTCATGGCCAGCCTCGATGATCTTTCGCCCATGGCTAGGCGTTCGATTTACCATACGAGCGAGTGCACACTCGTGTAGCGTCATCGATCACTTATTTCGGCTTTTTTCTATTTACGAGCAGGGGTAGTATTTTACACACCTGTTTGCGAAAATGCTCGACTAACCCACAAGAACCCCAACCTATCACTCGCCTTGATCAATCACACTAAACCGTTGTAAGGGATAGCTTGGAATCTTTAAAGACTACCGAAGGAGCAAACTAAGAATAGAAGACAGTAGTATTCGAGCTACCCCTAGAAACACCTACTCGAACAGGGGCACAAGATGTAACAGTCGCGCCTCCACTAAAAACGACAGAGAGCACAGGAGAATCGACACAGAGAGGGTGAAAGAATGAGCATTAATTGATCAAGAGAAAATCGATTGGGGGAATAGGAAAAATGAGGTATTCAGTCAAAGTAACAGTATGAGAAAGAGGGGAGATCCGTTAATCACAGAAGAATCGAAGGAGGAGGAGAAGAGAAGATGATATTCAGCTTTAACGATGCAAGAGGAGAACTTGATAAAAGCCGAAGGAATAGAGAGAAGAGAGAAATGGGTAATAGGAAAATGAGAAAAGGAGAAGGTAACTTATCAGAACCGATTGAAAGAGGGAGCAAGCACAGAAAAAAAAAGTAGAAAACAAAAGATGGTAAGGCACCAAAGCAGAAATATTAAAAGATGAAGTAGAGAGAAAACTCCTAAAACCGAAAACGTTAAAACTAGGAGGAAAATGATGAAATGACAGATAGTAGCCGAATTCTCTTGAGAAAGAGTTCAATTTCGGCACCACTACTTCCTTCCATTGATCCACTCCTCAAAAATCTCCTCATATCTCTCCACCAACTAGTTCGAACTCCACACAACCTCTTCTATCCAAAATTTCCTCTTTAAAACACTTTCTAAATCTCCCTAAAAACCAGAATACCTCAATCCACTCCCTAAAAACGTCCACCCCTTCCTCAACCACCAATTTAAAATTCCATTCCAAACTTTCAGTAATTCGGTTGAGCTAGGACACTCCCATGATACTAGCAGCAAAATAAAACTCCATATTGCGTATACTAGAACTCAAACCTTAAACCTCAAGTGTAACACGCCACTTATCCCCTAGACCAACAAGCCCTTTCTATCATGTTTTACCCACATTTACTTAAAAGCCTATTGCCTAGAGACAGTGCTTATTCCTTTAAAAAGATCAAAACTTTTTACACCTGCCCAGGCTTGAACCCAAGACTTCTCAAACACTCCCAGAACACATAACAATTGAAGTAGACCTATATTTGTGTCACTTTCTTACACAACTAAATATTTATGAGCAGCTTCCTAACTGCTTCCATACTCAAGACCTAATACTTCTAGGCCTAAAATTCGGGGCGTTACAATAAGGTCAAGTGGTTTTAGAAAATGAGGTATCGAAACCTCGTTTCTATAAACCAAGTCGTAAATATATTTATAAATATTTATAGAGTGTCATTAAGGTGGTATTAAAGTTTCGTTGAAAAATTTTAACGTTTCAATTGTTAATTAATTAAAGAGGACTAAATCATAAAAGAAGTAAAATTTTATCACTACTTGATTTGAGTGATTTATTGGTTTATTAAATAAAGGAAAAGGGACTTAAATCATAATTATACCATTTAATAATGTATTGGATGGTTTTGGGCAACTAAAAGCATGAAAATTTGATGTTTATTAAAGGGACAAAATGGTAATTTGATAATTAAAATAAAATAAAATAAAACCAAAATGTTTATCATTATCTTAATGTTTTCTTCACCGATTGGGAATGAATAAAAAAATCCATGAAAGACATTTAAGCTTCGGCTTGCCTTGTGATGATGCATGTAAATCCATTTTAGTCCCGTTTTTAATAATTTTTATGTTTTTGAGATTGTTGCAACTAGATCCAGCTAGCTTGTACCTTCAATTTTGAAACTGTTAAATAATTTTGAATGTTACCATTGATGAACCTTGTGATTTTAGATGTTAAATAATGAATTTAGAATGTTGATTGATATTTAAAAGTATTTTATTAAGTGATTTTTGATAAATTTATCGATTAGGGAAAATTTTAAATTAATAAAAGTACAAGGATTTAATGTGAAATTTTTACATAAATGGGCTGTTTTGGATACCATGAACATTCGGATAAGCTCAATTTTGGGTAAAAATGGTTAATTTGCATGTTTTGGGCTCAGGGCTAAATTGAATAAATGTACAACTTAAGGAGTAATTTTGTAAAAATGTCAAAAATGACCAAATTGCATGAAATGAATTGTTTTATTGTCTAAATTAATATAATGAATGAAATTATTAATTTAGATCAAGATCGGGTGGAAAATCAAGGAAAATAGAAAATTACCAAAATGCCCCTAAACTTTGGTATTTCTGCAATTTAGCCAGGTAAGTTCGTATGAACTGTATTCTGTAAAATGTTGATTAAATTGAATATTAGTATGTGATTATATTGTGACTAAATCAATATATATGTGTCAGTATGTAATTTACCGTGTTATGAAACGACGTAAATCCAACGACGTACGATGATTACCGAGTCCTATTTGAACCTTAGGAATTCGTAGGATAAAAATAACATGTCATTAGGGTTACCGATTTAGCTGAGGTCCTGCATGTGTTGTGGACACACCACAGCTCTTATGAGCTTACCGATTCACAGCTTGTGAGAGCATACCGATTCATAGCTTGTATGAGCATACATGTATAAGAATTGTCATATTTTAGTTTAGCACACTATGTGTGAGCTATCTCGAGTATCCAACGATATTCTAAATGGTTCAACAGGCAATGTTTTGTTACAAAATGATATGATTTCGATACAAACTATTACAGTTATTTACATAAAATACATGGAAATGATTTTACATGATGTATTGATACATGATATGGATGTTACATGTATATGGAAATTTGATTAATTGTTGAGTTCATCCATGATTATTAATTCATATATGAATTTTCCATGATTATTAATTCATATATGAATTTACATGACTAACATGGTTAGTGTATTGTGGTTGGATTATACCACGTTAAACTTATAAGTTATGCATTGTAATGGTAAATGCCTAAATGGAAATATGCTTGTGATCATGAAAGGGTGGTAAGGTTTAAATTATGTAATTCCTATTAAAATGGTTTACCATGTGGCTAGTTCCAAAAAGAATTATATTTAAATGCAGTAGCTTGTGGTTATGATTGAATGATGCACTTATGTCTTGTGTGTTATGCATATAAAATGGGTGTGGAAAGGTAATGAAATAGTAAGTTCATACTTGAAGTGTAGAATGATGAAAAAGGAAATGATAAATTAAATTGATGTTATTTAAGCTAATGAGAATAAATGCAATAGAAAGTAATGAAATGCAAATGAAAATAAGAAAAATTTGAAATGGTTTAAAGTTATTTAAAATCCAACTATGCTAGGGATGATATATATAAGTGATGCTGTGGATTTATTCACCTTGTGAGTTGTTGAATATAGCTTTATGAATCTTGCGGTACCGGTATCAGGTTATTCTTGATATGTATAAATTTCATATTTGCAATGAATTGATATGATTAAAGTTTATATGAGCTTACTAAGCATTCATTGCTTACATAGTTTCCTTTACTTTTCAGATTATCGGAAGCTCAATCGGGTTGGAAACTAGTCGGAGATCCATCACACTATCCATCAGTTCTATCGGTACTTACGAATGTTTTGATTTTGGTTATAATGACATGTATAGGTTATTTTGGCTAATGTTGGTCTATATGTTTTGTTGTGATTATAACCATTTGAGTTGGCTTGTGTTTTGTTATATTTTGATATTTATACAAGTAGCCTTAAAATGGTTGATGAATGACTTAATATGGTTGAATAATGAGATCACATATGAATATACATAATATATGTGGCTTGTAACTTGTTGAGAATTGGTATTTTGATTGAATAGCTTAAATGACTATTGATTTTAATTAAAGAATGGCAATTTGGTACCAAATGGTTGTGCTTTGGCAAGTAATTTATATGGTATGTATTGATGCAAATATGCATGTAAGTTTGTTGATTATTTGGTCAATTTGAATACATGGTTAGATATGTTTATACATTGTCATTTGAAATGCCTAAGGGCGTATTGGTTGTATGTGAATATACTACATGTTTAAGGCTTTATTTTGCTTGTTTTGGATGCCATAATATGGATTGTTTATATGCACAATGTTAAGCGTAGGTGGATGCCAAATTGGGTGAGAAATATGACTTGTAAAATGACCTACTTTTGTCCACATGGGTAGAGACACGGGTATGTATCTCAGCCATGTGTGACACAAGGCCAGGTGGCACGGCCGTGTATCCCCTGTAGTTTTTAAAAGGTAGCAGGTCAGGCTGTTACACGGCCTAGCACACGGGCGTGTGGGGTTACTTCGAAGGGTACACGGCCTAGCACACGGGCGTGTGACTAGGCCATGTGACCAAGTCAGTGAGTTACACGGGCTAGGACACGGACTGTGGCATGGCCGTGTGTCCCTACTTCGAATGCCCACATGGCCTAAGACATGGGCATGTCTCTCGACCGTGTGACCCCTGTAGTTTTTAAATTTTCATCTTTTTCTGAAAAATTCTCTAAGTTCTCGATTTAGTCCCGACTTGTTTCTAGTGCGATTTTATGGCCTTGAGGGCTCTTATAAGGGACAACATAAATGATTTTGATTGGTTCTTTATATGAATATTGTTAAGATATGTAATGTTTGAAATTCTGTTCATTTATGCTGTAAACTCTGGTAATACTCCTAACCCTGTTCCGGTGACAGATACAGGTTAGGGGTGTTACAGTTTTGCTGTGGAGTATGACAAACTGTCAAGTATCTCACGATCTCTTCTGATTTGCACAATTCGTTAAATTCATCAGAACAGAACTCCAAGTCATTATCTGTCTTGAGGTGTTTTATATGTTTTCCTGTCTATTTCTCAACCATAGTTTCCTAAAACTTGAATGCGGAAAACACATTACTTTTATGCTTTAGGAAAAACGCCCAAACTTTTCTAGAAAAATCATCAATAAGAGTTAGCATATAATTAGCTCCACTTCTTGAAGGCACTTTGGGTGGTCCCCAAAGATCAGAATGAATATAATCCAATGTTCCTTTCGTGTTATTGATTCCTCTGGTGAATTGAACTCTCTTTTGCTTCCCAAAAACGCAGTGCTCATAGAACTTCAATGTGCTAATGCCTTTCCCATAAAGAAGTCCTCTTTTGCTCAATTCTACCATACCGTTTTCACTCATATGCCCAAGACGCATATGCCAAAGTCTAGTAACATCATCATCTAACAAGGAAGAGGAAGCAATTGTAGTATGACCAGTAACAGTAGAACCCTTCAAAACATATATCATGGTAGTTTTTCTCTGCACTTTCATTGCAATGAGGGAACCTATGGAAATCTTTAGAACCGCACTTTGGATTGTGTATTTGTACCCTTTTAAATCAAGAGTACTCAACGAAATCAAATTTATCTTCAATTGTAGAACATGTCGTAGCCACTAAATGTTCTAAAAACTCCATTAACACCCCTAACCCGTATCCGATGCCGAAATAGGGTTACTAGCCATTATCAGATAATACACTTTATTCACATACATTTATACATTCATAAACAAAATCCATACAAATCATGCACAATGTCCCTTCTAAGGCTCTACAAGACCTTAAAACATGCTTAGAAATGGTTTGGGACTAAACTGATAACACTTACAAACTTTAGGAAACTTAGAAAATTTTCATTGATCTAAGGGTCACACGCCCGTGTGAACTGGCCGTGTGCCTTACACGGCCACCAGACATGCCCATGGCTCAGGCTATATGAAAATAGAGCATACATTCTAACTTAGGTCACACGGCCGACTACACACCCATGTGCTAGCCCGTATGTCTCACACGGCTAGTAGACACACTCGTGTGTATAGGTCGTGTTAAAACTATAGGGTATAATGCCTTAATTCAAAAGGGTACCCCAGGGGACACACGGTCGTGCATCATGACCATGTGTTGTACACGGCTGAGACACACGCCCGAATGGACAAAAATAGGCCATTTGCAAAGCTAAATTGCCACCCTTTTCTCATGCTCACCTAGCCATCAAAATGATACCATTTCCACACACTTATAGGAAACCAAAACATACCAATTGACACACATATCATACCATCTACGTCAACCATTCCAACTACTCAATTCCACATTCAAAACCTACCAAATCATTATACCAAAATCATCACAACTTGCATAAGTTCCATATACATTAATTCATCATATTATCATCTAATCCATATCACAAAACACATCATTAAACTTGATCAATAACTAAGGCCAACATACCCAAATCAAGCCAATATATATATAAGGCATTATGCACATCACTTAGGCCAACTTAAATGACCAAATACATACCAACATTTTCAACCAAAAGTAAGCCAAATCTCATGGCTTAAATCATAATTCAAAACATATCATCAACTCATTAGCCTATACATGCCATATACCATATTTACAAACATACAAAAATACCAACAAGTAGTCGATAGTGTGATAATGGTTCCTGATGATCCTAGATGTCTGAGCTAGCTTTGATACTCTATAAAACAAAGACAAATAAGACACAGTAAGCTTCATAACATAGTAAGTTCGTACTAAATATTTAATCAACAGTTCATATTATACAAATCATCAATTAATGAACACTTAGTAAGTCTCATATCATCATTCAATTCTAATCCATAACCATTCATCATATATATACAAATCCATCAAGCTTCATACACATAGTATCAACTACCACATAGGTTTCGTACGTACCTGTTCTTTCCCGTATTTATTTATTACATTTTCACCTCTTTGTTTCATACGTTAAACCATCTAGAAATCTTTCAATACTCAAAAAACTCGCACACTTAGTGCAAAAATGATTAGTTGAAGCTATAAGGATAGCGCACACTTAGTGCCATCACATTAAACCGAAGCTATCTTGGTATCACACACTTAGTGCCACATATAACCGAAGCTATTGCAATTCGCACACTAAGTGCTTTATATAGCCGAAGCTATCTCGAATCACACACTAACTGCCAAACATAGTCGATTTGTTGTCGTACGCAATCGTAGTTGCATATATACTATTTATGCAATCTTAAAGCATTAAAAACATAATTGTAACAATGTTTATCACGTACGAACTTACCTCAAATACTACAATAGCGAATTGAATCGTTTAATCGATAACTTTTATTTTCCCCTGATCTAGATCCGAATTCCTCCTTTTTTGATCTAGATGTATTCAAAATTAACTTATTCAATCACATATTTATTCAATTTAATCCAAAAACACATATTTGGGCATTTTTACACTTTAGCCCCTAAAGTTCCATATTTTTACAATTTGGTCCCTATTCCATAAATACACAAAATTCACAAAATTCAATAAGACCCATGCTTGACCGAATTACCCTTATGCCCTTAGTAGCCCATATCTTTCTTTAGTTTCACAATTTAACCCCTTAATTTACACTTTTCTCAATTTAATTCCTAATATGCATTTTTACTCAAAATCACTTTACAAAACATGTATATCAAGCACCAAGCTTTCATAATTCATCATAAAACATCATAAAACACATGAATTCATCAATTTCAACTTCTAAAATCATCAACCAATTCAAAAATTAGGGCATGGGCTAGTTAGAACATGAAGCAACGATCACAAAAGCATAGAAATCATCAAAAACCGAGATCAAAGTATACCTCAATCAAACAATGCAAGTGCCGAAAGTTCAAGCCCAAATTTTGCTTTTTCTCCTTTGATATTCAGCCAAGAGAAAGATGATAATATGAATTTCATTTTTGTTTTATGATAATATATCATTTAATAGCTAAATACCTATGTTAACCTTAATGAAACTATTATAAAAACTTCCATTTAATGCCCATTTAAGTCAAATTCCACTATCAAAGGTCTAATTACGACATAAGGACCGTTCATTTAATAAACCATGGCAATTAAGTACTTTTAACTTATAGCATGCTACTTTTTCATTTTACACGATTAAGTCTTTTTTCTCAAATTGAGCTATTAAACGATAAAATTAACTCATGAAATTTTCACACACATATATTCACATGCTATAAACACCAAAAATAATATTAAAATAATTTTACAACCTTAGATTTGTCGTTCTGAAACCATTTTCTGATTTAGCTAAAAATCGGGCTGTTACATCAAGCATCCTAACTTTAATCGTTCCAACACCTGCGATTTTACATGAAGCATTATTTCCCATTAAAATAAAACTTTTAGACACTGTTTCATAATTTGTAAACCAATCTCAATTGGGACTCATATGGAAGGTGCAACTAGAATCAAGGATCCACTCCTTGCTCACTTTAGAATTATTGGCAGAGGCAACTAGGAGTTCACCATCACTGTAGTCTTGTACAACATCAGATTCACTAGATTTTTTTAGTTCTTTTCCCTTTTGATTCGTAGCCTTCTTTTTGATCTTTTCTGCAACTTATAGCAGTCAGATTTAATGTGTCCTTTCTTATTGCAGAAGTTACACGTTTTACCTTTGTTTGAAGATCTCAATCTACCCTTAGATTTACTACGAGGATTTCATTCTTGTGTCATTCCACGATTATCATTAGTATTCTGTTCTTTTCTCCCACGAACAATAAGACCCTTTCTCTAAGAGTCAGATTTAATCACAAGATGCTTCATCTTGTAATTTGAAGTTAAAGAATCATAGACGTCATCAACTGCAAGAGATTTGCAGCTCTACAAAATTGTGTCTCTAAAGGTTGAATAAGACGGAGGCAACGAGCAAAGTAGACCTCTATGGCCTCTAGGTTTAAGATAATTTCTTTAAATATAGTTAAGTGTCCGTACACAGATGCACCTTCTTCTAGATAATGAGCATAAAGACGCTGCTTTATATGTAACTTACTCGTTAAGGTTTTTGACATGCATAGTTGCTCCAGTTTTGCCCATAATATAGCGGTGGTCTTCTCTTTCATTACATCCTTCAAAATTTCATTAGACAAATGCAAATGTAATTGCATCAAGGCCTTTTAATCGTTACATTTCTTCTCTTCATCTGTCAATGTCGAAGGCATATTATCAATCCCCTGCAAGACATTTTCCAAATTTATCTGTGTAGGAATTGTCTGCATCTTTATCTGTCACAACGCGAATCTGGTGTTGCGATCCAATAACAAAATTTCATACTTCAATGACGCCATTACCGTGATCGAGATAAGCAACTCGAAAAGCTTTGATACCAATTTGTCAAAAATAAAATATCGATAATTACAAGAAAAGAGAAAAATATAACACACATATTTTACGTGGAAACGCTTTCGGGGAAAAAACTACATACAAAGGAGAAGAAAATTCACTATGTCAAATTCAAATGATTACAAGGAGTACAGACTGCGTCTATTTATAGGTTTAGAAAACCTTATTGTAATCAACATATAATAGAAGTAATGTAGTAAGGTTGAAACACCTTATTCAAATCAATATCAAATAGAGGAAGTAAACTTCTATACGGTTAATAAGAATTTGGGTCACAACTCTAACAATATCATTCCCTTCTGCATTAAGATTACAAGCAAAAACTTTTAAGGATGCATTAAATTAAAAAACATATACTTATTCTCAAGTATCTAAAGGATAGAAATTCACCAACCAAGAAACCACAATGAACAACTTAATTCATCATGCTTCGAGTTTCATCCATGGTAAAAAATTTTTCCAAAAATAAAAACATCAAAAAGAACATCTTAGGGATCTAGCTGAAAAAGGGAGATGATGTAATGCCCAATTTCAGTGAAATCGGAATAGTGGTTTCGGGACCACAAATTCAAGTCCGAAAAATGAAATTATTTAAATTTCATAAAATGATAGGTATTATGATAGGAATATTGCATGAAAATTTTTATCGAAAAATTTTATCAATTATGTGTCTAATTGCAAAAAGGACTAAAATGAATAAAATGTCAAAGTCGAATTCTAGTAGTTTTAAGGATTAAATAGCTATAGAATTAAAAATAAGAAGTCCTTATATGGCAATTAGACCATTGATGAAAAACATGTAGATATTTTTAATGAGTCATCCATGGAAAAATTGAAAAAGGTTAAGGACTAAATTGGAAATTGAATTAAATAAAGTATGATAAATGATTAAATAGAATTAAATCCATTTTATATCATCTTCTTCTTCATAAAATACATGGAAACCCTAGGAGAGAGAAAGGAAATTTCTCAAGCTTAATTTGGTAAGTTCTATGTCCCGTTTTTAGTGATTTTTATATTTTTGAGATCGAGAAAGCTTAATTTATTTATTTGGGTGATTAAATTGAAAGAAAATCAAAGTTTAGAAAATTAACCATGGATGAATATGCTGTAAGTTGAAATTTTTGATAGAAAATGAAAGATTATTGATAGATAAATCACTTTTACAATGTGATTTTTAGTGAAAACAAGTGTAGGGACTAAATTGCAAAGTAGTGAAACTCTTGAAAAAATTTTGAAAATTCTGAAATACATGTGCTGTAAAAGTTATATTGAAATTTTGAATAAGCTTGGAATAAGGAGTAAATTGCATGAATTTCAATTTCCAAGCCTAGGGACGAAATTGGAATTAATCAAAAGTTTAAGGGCAAAATAGTACTTTTTCCTAAAATGTGAAGTAGGCTTGATTGAATGTAAAAATCATCGAATTGATGATTAAATTTATTTATAAAGATTTGGAAGTGTCAAACAAAGAAAAAGATTGAGGGAAAGAAAAAATTTTGGATTAGTAGATACTATAAATTGTCGAGGTAAGTTCATATAACTAAATTAAGCATGTAAATGTGTTGAATTGATTGTTGAATATTGTGCATTATGATTTATAATTGGTATGTACATGTAATAAATCAATCTTGATTTGTGATTTAAATGTAAATGATCAAATATTACATGAATCCGTTTGAATATTGATTTCTGATTAGAGAGGTGATTACCGTGTATATGAGATCTTGCATATGTTGCAGTAAAGGTTTTTCCTAAAGGGATAATCTTTTGATCTCATTATGAAAAAGAATGTAACCCGAAAGGGTATTTATGTACCCAAATGATACAACTTGAAAAGTTTATGTACACTTTGTGTGTACACTTGAAAAGGAAAGGTATACTTTGTGTATACCATATGAAAAGGAACGTGTATACCACTTGAAAAGGAAAGGTACACTATATGTGTACACTTGAAAAGGTTATATGCACTTTGAGTGTACAAATTGAAAAGGGTATGTACACTTCGTGTGTACCACTTGAAAAGGGAATGTGCACATTGAGTGTACAACTAGAAAAGGAAAAGTCCATCGGAAATTCAAAAATTCAACAGAAATGTATTAACAAGTGAAATAAGAAGAAATGACATGATGAGCTCATCTATGGATAATAATGTTTTTGTTCTAACCAATTTTGGTTGAATGATTGTGTATAGGTCATATTTGTTAGTTTGCTAAATTGATGGATAAATTGCTTTATGTGTGATTTACTTGTTATATATGAGTGGTAAGTGTAGTTTGGTTATATGAACTTACTAAGCATATAATGCTTACTAGGTTTATTTTTCCCTGTTTTATAGTGCTCAAAGCTCGTGAAGGTTGGACCGGGTCGGAGTATCATCACACTATCAACTCCTTAATATTGGTATAAACGATAAACTCATTTTGATATAATGGCATGTATAGGCTAATGAGGCCAAATGATAATGTAAAATGTTTGTTTGCTACTTAGTCATTGGAATGGCTAGTAATATGTATTTTGTGGTAATGTGGTATGTTCATTTTTAACAAGATACAAACCACCTGTCATAAAACTTGATTTACAAACCAATGTAAAGGTAAGCTTTAAAGTATGTTTAAAAGTTGGAAATGCTAGATTGAATGATGGAAATTGGTTGAATTGGATGGTATATATTTATAAGTTCTCATGCAGGAAAATGGTTAAGCTTGGGTGAGAAATAGGGCTAGGAAATGGCCTTATTTCATCCACACGGGTAAGACACACGGGCGTGTGCCTAGACCGTGTGTGACACATGGACAGCTCACAGGCGTGTGAAATGATCGTGTGTCCCCTGCATCTTTAAATATGAAGTCAGGATAGTACACGGGTAGAAGACACAGCCCTGTGTCTTGGTCGTGTGAAGGACACGAGTTTCAAGCATGGCTGTGTGTCAAAATCGTGTAAAAATGGCTTAAAATGGTGAAAAATCAGTGTATCACACGGCCTAGCCACATGGGCGTGTGCCTAGGCCGTGTGCCCCTTTAATACTTAAGAAATTGGAAGTTAGAATTCCACACGGGCTGGCCACACGACCATGGGATCCCCACGGGCTGGCCATACGGCCATGTCTCAGGTCACATAGGCGTGTGCCCCTACGTTCAAGGAAAAATTTTCAAAGTTGTCGGTTTAGTCCCGAATTATTTTCAAAGCCTGTATTGGGCCCCGTAGGCCCATATTATGGACTTTAAGTTGAATATTTGAAAAGAATTTATTTGAAATGCATATTTATAACTCGGTTATGTATAAATGTTAGTGTATAAATTTGATAATGCCTCGTAACTCTATTTTGATGACGGATATGGATTAGGGGTGTTAATTTATTGGTATCAGAGCTACGGCTTAGCCGATTCTCGGACTAACGTAGCAAGTGTGAATTTAGGTATACATGCCATTATATAATTGATGATAGTGTGATATCTCCTGACCATTTTAAATGTGTTTTTCTTATAGTAAATGTCTTCCAACCGAGCAAGAGCAGAATCTGAGGAAGCTGAGAGTGCTTCTCAAGCTTCCGTACGATGAGCTATAAATGGTAGTAGTACTAGAAGGTCTGAATCAGAGGGCCGAAGTGAATATGCTAAAGAGGCTTTCTTTGAAATGTTGGATAAATGGTTTTCTGAATATTTGAGAAGAAATTTAACTGCTTTCCAATCACAACCCCCCACCAAATACTTAGATTGTTCTTGAGAGACCATCGGGTATTGAAATTGTTAGAATTGGTAAGGCTCCAGTGGATAAACTCAGAAAATATAGAGTTGAGGAATTTAGAGCTACAATTGAAGATGATCCGAAAAAAGATGAATTCTGGTTAGAAAATACTACCCGAGTGTTGGACGAATTATCATGTACTCCAGCTGAATGCTTGAAATGTGCTGTATCTTAGTTAAAGGACACGGCTTATCACTGGTGGAAAACAGTAAGTTCAGTGGTTCTAAAAGAAAATATTACTTGGGAATTCATTCAATCTAAGTTCTAAAAGAAATAAATTACTCAAAGATTCTTAGATCAGAAAAGGAAAGAATTTCTAGAATTAAAGCGAGGGAATAGGTCCATTGCAGAATATGAAAGGGAGTTTGTTCAGTTAAGCCAATATGCTAGTGAATAGGTCCAAACAGAGACAGAAATGTGTAAACGTTTTGAGGAAGGATTAAATGAAAATATAAAATTACTGATTGGTATTTTGAAAATAAAAGAGTTTGTAGCACTTGCTGATCGTGCAAAGAAAGCTGAGGAGCTAAGTAAAAAAAGAAAAAGGCAAACAGAGAAGCCTGATTCTCTCGGAAAATACCTATTAGTAGGTCTCAATTATTTTCTTCAAAGAAATCAAAGAGGTATCAAGAAGGATCTACTACTTCAGTTGGGTATTCCGGTAAAGAGCTTGGTTTTCAACGCTTTAATCCCAAGTCTTCGTCGCTGTCAGTTACTAGTATTGGAAGTGTGGGAAACGTGAAGCTAAAACGTAAACATTGTAACAAATTTCATCATGGGGAATTTCGAATGAAAACCGATGCATGTTACAAATGTGGTTCATTTGATCATTTCTTGAAAGATTGTTTAGAAATAGTAGAAAGAGATGCTGAATAGACTTCAAACCTATGTAGCACTGCTTCAAGGGGCAGACCACCTAGACACCCCAGAAATGTTAGTGGTAGCCGAAGCGCCACAAAAGATTCAAATGCTAAATCTGAGGCCCAAGCTCCTGTAAGAATACATGCCGTACGAGCCCGAGAAGATGCTTCAGTGCCAGATACCATTACTGGTACTTTTTCTTTATTAGATACTGATATTATTGCATTAATTGATCCTGGTTCCACATACTTGTATATATGCACAAATTTAATAGATGTTAAAAATTTACCTGTTGAATTCCCTGAATTTGTGGTGGAAGATTCAAATCCTTTGCGTCAATGTGTAAATGTGGATAAAGTTTGTAAAAACTGTCCACTTATGGTAAAGGATAAATGTTTCTTGACTGAATTAATACTACTCCCTTTTGATGAATTCAAAATGATATTGGGAATGGATTGGTTAACCCAACATGATACAGTGGCTAATTGTAAGCAGAAGTATATTGTGTTGAAATGTCAAGACAGTGAGTTACTTCATGTTGAATTGGACAAGCTAGATGGATTATTTAATATGATTTCAGCAATAGTAGCACAGAAATGTATGAGGAAGGGGTATGATGCTTGTCTTGCTTATGTGTTAGATACTAAGGTAATGAAGTCAATGATTCAATCTGTGTCAGTCGTATGTGAGTTTCTAAACGTGTTTCTGGAAGAATTACCTCGCTTATCACCTGTCAGAGAAGTGGAATTCTCCATAGATTTAATTCTGGGAACAACACCAATATCGATAGCACCTTATCGAATGGCTCATGCTGAGTTAAAAGAGTTGAAGACGCAGTTACAAGAATTAATTGACAGAGATTTTGCTCGAACTAGTTTCTCACCATGGGGTGCTCCGGTGTTATTTGTAAAAAAGAAAGATGGATCTTTGAGGTTGTGTATTGATCTCATTATGAAAAAGAATGTAACCCGAAAGGGTATTTAAGTACCCAAATGATACAACTTGAAAAGTTTATGTGCACTTTGTGTGTACACTTGAAAAGGAAAGGTATACTTTGTGTATACCATATGAAAAGGAACGTGTATACCACTTGAAAAGGAAAGGTACACTATATGTGTACACTTGAAAAAGTTATATGCACTTTGAGTGTAAAAATGGAAAAGGGTATGTACACTTCGTGTGTACCACTTGAAAAGGGAATGTGCGCATTGAGTGTACAACTAGAAAAGGAAAAGTCCATCGGAAATTCAAAAATTCAACAGAAATGTATTAACAAGTGAAATAAGAAGAAATGACATGATGAGCTCATCTATGGATAATAATGTTTTTGTTCTAACCAATTTTGGTTGAATGATTGTGTATAGGTCATATTTGTTAGTTTGCTAAATTGATGGATAAATTGCTTTATGTGTGATTTACTTGTTATATATGAGTGGTAAGTGTAGTTTGGTTATATGAACTTACTAAGCATATAATGCTTACTAGGTTTATTTTTCCCTGTTTTATAGTGCTCGAAGCTCGTGAAGGTTGGATCGGGTCAGAGTATCATCACACTATCAACTCCTTAATATTGGTATAAACGATAAACTCATTTTGATATAATGGCATGTATAGGCTAATGAGGCCAAATGATAATGTAAAATGTTTGTTTGCAACTTAGTCATTGGAATGGCTAGTAATATGTATTTTGTGGTAATATGGTATGTTCATTTTAACAAGATACAAATCACCTGTCATAAAACTTGATTTACAAACCAATGTAAAGGTAAGCTTTAAAGTATGTTTAAAAGTTGGAAATGCTAGATTGAATGATGGAAATTGGTTGAATTGGATGGTATATATTTATAAGTTCTCATGCAGGAAAATGGTTAAGCTTGGGTGAGAAATAGGGCTAGGAAATGGCCTTATTTCATCCACACGGGTAAGACACACGGGCGTGTGCCTAGACCGTGTGTGACACATGGACAGCTCACAGGCGTGTGAAATGATCGTGTGTCCCCTGCATCTTTAAATATGAAGTCAGGATAGTACACGGGTAGAAGATACAGCCCTGTGTCTTGGTCGTGTGAAGGACACGAGTTTCAAGCATGGCCGTGTGTCAAAATCGTGTAAAAATGGCTTAAAATGGTGAAAAATCAGTGTATCACACGGCCTAGCCACATGGGCGTGTGCCTAGGCCGTGTGCCCCTTTAATACTTAAGAAATTGGAAGTTAGAACTCCACACGGGCTGGCCACACGACCATAGGATCCCCACGGCCTGGCCATACGGCCATGTCTCAGGTCACACAGGCGTGTGCTCCTACCTTCAAGGAAAATTTTTCAAATTTGTCGGTTTAGTCCCGAATTACTTTCAAAGCATGTATTGGGCCCCGTAGGCCCATATTATGGACTTTAAGTTGAATATTTGAAAAGAATTTATTTGAAATGCATATTTATAACTCGGTTATGTATAAATGTTAGTGTATAAATCTGATAATGCCTCGTAACTCTATTTCGATGACGGATACGGGTTAGGGGTGTTACATTTATTGGTATCAGAGCTACGGCTTAGCCGATTCTCGGACTAACGTAGCAAGTGTGAATTTAGCTATACATGCCATTATATAATTGATGATAGTGTGATATCTCCTGACCATTTTAAATGTGTTTTTCTTATAGTAAATGTCTTCCAACCGAGCAAGAGCAGAATCTGAGGAAGCTGAGAGTGCTTCTCAAGCTTCCGTACGACGAGCTATAAATGGTAGTAGTAGTAGAAGGTTTGAATCAGAGGGCCGAAGTGAATATGCTAAAGAGGCTTTCTTTGAAATGTTGGATAAATGGTTTTCTGAATATTTGAGAAGAAATTTAACTGCTTTCCAATCACAACCCCCCACCAAATACTCAGATTGTTCTTGAGAGACCATCGGGTATTGAAATTGTTAGAATTGGTAAGGCACCAGTGGATAAACTCAGAAAATATAGAGCTGGGGAATTTAGAGCTACAATTGAAGATGATCCGAAAAAAGCTGAATTCTGGCTGGAAAATACTACCCGAGTGTTGGACGAATTATCATGTACTCCAGCTGAATGCTTGAAATGTGCTGTATCTTAGTTAAAGGACACGGCTTATCACTGGTGGAAAACAGTAAGTTCAGTGGTTCCAAAAGAAAATATTACTTGGGAATTCATTCAATCTGAGTTCTGAAAGAAATAAATTACTCAAAGATTCTTAGATCAGAAAAGGAAAGAATTTCTAGAATTAAAGCGAGGGAATAGGTCCGTTGCAGAATATGAAAGGGAGTTTGTTCAGTTAAGCCAATATGCTAGTGAATAGGTCCAAACAGAGACAGAAATGTGTAAACGTTTTGAGGAAGGATTAAATGAAAATATAAAATTACTGATTGGTATTTTGAAAATAAAAGAGTTTGTAGCACTTGCTGATCGTGCAAAGAAAGCTGAGGAGCTAAGTAAAAAAAGATGAAGGCAAACAGAGAAGCCCGATTCTCTTGGAAAAGACCTATTAGTAGGTCTCAATTATTTTCTTCAAAGAAATCAAAGAGGTATCAAGAAGGATCTACTACTTCAGTTGGGTATTCCGGTAAAGAGCGTGGTTTTCAACGCTTTAATCCCAAGTCTTCGTCACTGTCAGTTACTAGTATTGGAAGTGTGGGAAACGTGAAGCTAAAACGTAAACATTGTAACAAATTTCATCATGGGGAATGTCAAATGAAAACCGATGCATGTTACAAATGTGGTTCATTTGATCATTTCTTGAAAGATTGTTTAGAAATAGTAGAAAGAGATGCTGAATAGACTTCAAAACTAGGTAGCACTGCTTCAAGGGGCAGACCACCTAGACACCCCAGAAATGTAAGTGGTAGCCGAAGCGCCACAAAAGATTCTAATGCTAAATCTGAGGCCCGAGCTCCTGTAAGAATATATGTTGTACGAGCCCGAGAAGATGCTTTAGTGCCAGATACCATTACTGGTACTTTTTCTTTATTAGATACTGATATTATTGCATTAATTGATCCTGGTTCCACATACTTGTATATATGCACAAATTTAATAGATGTTAAAAATTTACCTGTTGAATTCCCTGAATTTGTGGTGGAAGATTCAAATCCTTTGGGTCAATGTGTAAATGTGGATAAAGTTTGTAAAAACTGTCCAATTATGGTAAAGGATAAATGTTTCTTGACTGAATTAATACTACTGCCTTTTGATGAATTCGATGTGATATTGGGAATGGATTGGTTAACCCAACATGATACAGTGGTTAATTGTAAGCAGAAGTATATTGTGTTGAAATGTCAAGACAGTGAGTTACTTCATGTTGAATTAGACAAGCTAGGTGGATTATTTAATATGATTTCAGCAATAGTAGCACAGAAATGTATGAGGAAGGGGTATGATGCTTGTCTTGCTTATGTGTTAGATACTAAGGTAATGAAGTCAATGATTCAATCTGTGTCAGTCGTATGTGAGTTTCCAAACGTTTTTCTTGAAGAATTACCTCGCTTATCACCTGTCAGAGAAGTGGAATTCTCCATAGATTTAATTCTGGGAACAACACCAATATCGATAGCACCTTATCGAATGGCTCATGCTGAGTTAAAAGAGTTGAAGACGCAGTTACAAGAATTAATTGACAGAGATTTTGCTCGACCTAGTTTCTCACCATGGGGTGCTCCGGTGTTATTTGTAAAAAAGAAAGATGGATCTTTGAGGTTGTGTATTGATCTCATTATGAAAAAGAATGTAACCCGACAGGGTATTTATGTACCCGAATGATACAACTTGAAAAGTTTATGTACACTTTGTGTGTACACTTGAAAAGGAAAGGTATACTTTGTGTATACCATATGAAAAGGAACGTGTATACCACTTGAAAAGGAAAGGTACACTATATGTGTACACTTGAAAAGGTTATATGCACTTTGAGTGTACAAATGGAAAAGGGTATGTACATTTCGTGTGTACCACTTGAAAAGGGAATGTGCGCATTGAGTGTACAACTAGAAAAGGAAAAGTCCATCGGAAATTCAAAAATTCAACAGAAATGTATTAACAAGTGAAATAAGAAGAAATGACATGATGAGCTCATCTATGGATAATAATGTTTTTGTTCTAACCAATTTTGGTTGAATGATTGTGTATAGGTCATATTTGTTAGTTTGCTAAATTGATGGATAAATTGCTTTATGTGTGATTTACTTGTTATATATGAGTGGTAAGTGTAGTTTGGTTATATGAACTTACTAAGCATATAATGCTTACTAGGTTTATTTTTCCCTGTTTTATAGTGCTCGAAGCTCGTGAAGGTTGGATCGGGTCGGAGTATCATCACACTATCAACTCCTTAATATTGGTATAAACGATAAACTCATTTTGATATAATGGCATGTATAGGCTAATGAGGCCAAATGATAATGTAAAATGTTTGTTTGCAACTTAGTCATTGGAATGGCTAGTAATATGTATTTTGTGGTAATGTGGTATGTTCATTTTTAACAAGATACAAATCACCTGTCATAAAACTTGATTTACAAACCAATGTAAAGGTAAGCTTTAAAGTATGTTTAAAAGTTGGAAATGTTAGATTGAATGATGGAAATTGGTTGAATTGGATGGTATATATTTATAAGTTCTCATGCAGGAAAATGGTTAAGCTTGGGTGAGAAATAGGGCTAGGAAATGGCCTTATTTCATCCACACGGGTAAGACACACGGGCGTGTGCCTAGACCGTGCGTGACACACGAACAGTCTATAGGCATGTGAAATGACCGTGTGTCCCCTACATCTTTAAATATGAATTTAGGATAGTACACGGGTAGAAGACACAGCCCTGTGTCTTGGTCGTGTGAAGGACACGAGTTTCAAGCATGGCCGTGTGTCAAAATCGTGTAAAAATGGCTTAAAATGGTGAAAAATCAGTGTATCACACGGCCTAGCCACATGGGCGTGTGCCTAGGCCGTGTGCCCCTTTAATACTTAAGAAATTGGAAGTTAGAATTCCACACGGGCTGGCCACACGACTATGGGATCCCCACGGGCTGGCCATACGGCCATGTCTCAGGTCACACAGGCGTGTGCTCCTACCTTCAAGGAAAAATTTTCAAAGTTGTCGGTTTAGTCCCGAATTATTTTCAAAGCATGTATTGGGCCCCGTAGGCCCATATTATGGACTTTAAGTTGAATATTTGAAAAGAATTTTTTGAAATGCATATTTATAACTCGGTTATGTATAAATGTTAGTGTATAAATCTGATAATGCCCCGTAACTCTATTTCGATGACGGATACGGGTTAGGGGTGTTACATTTATTGGTATCAGAGCTACGGCTTAGCCGATTCTCGAACTAACGTAGCAAGTGTGAATTTAGCTATACATGCCATTATATAATTAATGATAGTGTGATATCTCCTGACCATTTTAAATGTGTTTTTCTTATAGTAAATGTCTTCCAACCGAGCAAGAGCAGAATCTGAGGAAGCTGAGAGTGCTTCTCAAGCTTCCGTACGACGAGCTATAAATGGTAGTAGTAGTAGAAGGTCTGAATCAGAGCGCCGAAGTGAATATGCTAAAGAGGCTTTCTTTGAAATGTTGGATAAATGGTTTTCTGAATATTTGAGAAGAAATTTAACTGCTTTCCAATCACAACCCCCCACCAAATACTTAGATTGTTCTTGAGAGACCATTGGGTATTGAAATTGTTAAAATTGGTAAGGCTCCAGTGGATAAACTCAGAAAATATAGAGCTGAGGAATTTAGAGCTACAATTGAAGATGATCCGAAAAAAGCTGTATTCTGGCTGGAAAATACTACCCGAGTGTTGGACGAATTATCATGTACTCCAGCTGAATGCTTGAAATGTGTTGTATCTTAGTTAAAGGACACGGTTTATCACTGGTGGAAAACAGTAAGTTCAGTGGTTCCAAAAGAAAATATTACTTGGGAATTCATTCAATCTGAGTTCTGAAAGAAATAAATTACTCAAAGATTCTTAGATCAGAAAAGGAAAGAATTTCTAGAATTAAAGCGAGGGAATAGGTCCGTTGCAGAATATGAAAGGGAGTTTGTTCAGTTAAGCCAATATGCTAGTGAATAGGTCCAAACAGAGACAGAAATGTGTAAACGTTTTGTGGAAGGATTAAATGAAAATATAAAATTACTGATTGGTATTTTGAAAATAAAAGAGTTTGTAGCACTTGCTGATCGTGAAAAGAAAGCTGAGGAGCTAAGTAAAAAAAAGAAGAAGGCAAACAGAGAAGCCCGATTCTCTTGGAAAAGACCTATTAGTAGGTCTCAATTATTTTCTTCAAAGAAATCAAAGAGGTATCAAGAAGGATCTACTACTTCAGTTGGGTATTCCGGTAAAGAGCGTGGTTTTCAACGCTTTAATCCCAAGTCTTCGTCACTGTCAGTTACTAGTATTGGAAGTGTGGGGAACGTGAAGCTAAAACGTAAACATTGTAACAAATTTCATCATGGGGAATGTCAAATGAAAACCGATGCATGTTACAAATGTGGTTCATTTGATCATTTCTTGAAAGATTGTTTAGAAATAGTAGAAAGAGATGCTGAATAGACTTCAAAACTAGGTAGCACTACTTCAAGGGGCAGACCACCTAGACACCCCAGAAATGTTAGTGGTAGCCGAAGCGCCACAAAAGATTCTAATGCTAAAGCTGAGGCCCGAGCTCTTGTAAAAATATATGTTGTACGAGCCCGAGAAGATGCTTTAGTGCCAGATACCATTACTGGTACTTTTTCTTTATTAGATACTGATATTATTGCATTAATTGATCCTGGTTCCACATACTTGTATATATGCAAAAATTTAGTATATGTTAAAAATTTACTTGTTGAATTCCCTGAATTTGTGGTGGAAGATTCACATCCTTTGCGTCAATGTGTAAATGTGGATAAAGTTTGTAAAAACTGTCCACTTATGGTAAAGGATAAATGTTTCTTGATTGAATTAATACTACTGCCTTTTGATGAATTCGATGTGATATTGGGAATGGATTGGTTAACCCAACATGATACAGTGGTTAATTGTAAGTAGAAGTATATTGTGTTGAAATGTTAAGACAGTGAGTTACTTCATGTTGAATTGGACAAGCTAGATGGATTATTTAATATGATTTCAGCAATAGTAGCACAGAAATGTATGAGGAAGGGGTATGATGCTTGTCTTGCTTATGTGTTAGATACTAAGGTAATGAAGTCAATGATTCAATCTGTGTCAGTCGTATGTGAGTTTCCAAACGTGTTTCTGGAAGAATTACCTCGCTTGTCACCTGTCAGAGAAGTGGAATTCTCCATAGATTTAATTCTGGGAACAACACCAATATCGATAGCACCTTATCGAATGGCTCATGCCGAGTTAAAAGAGTTGAAGACGCAGTGACAAGAATTAATTGACAGAGATTTTGCTCGACCTAGTTTCTCACCATGGGGTGCTCCGGTGTTATTTGTAAAAAAGAAAGATGGATCTTTGAGGTTGTGTATTGATTATCAACAACTCAATAAAGTTATTATAAAGAAAAAATATCCACTACCTCGAATTGATCACTTATTTGATCAGTTGAAGGGAGCTACTGTATTTTCAAAGATTGATATTCGTTCGGGTTATTACCAGCTCCGGGTGAAGGATTCAGATGTTCCAAAGACAGCTTTGAGAACTAGATATGGTCATTACAAATTCTTTGTGATGCCATTTGGATTAACAAATGCACTAGTAGTGTTTATAGATTTAATGAACAGGATTTTTAGACCGTACCTAGATAGGTTTGTCGTGGTATTCATAGATGATATTTTAGTTTATTCTCAAAGTGAAGATGAACATGTTAAACATTTGAGGATTGTGTTGAAAACCTTACGGGAAAAACAATTGTATGCAAAGTTTAGTAAATGTGAATTTTGGCTACGAGAAGTTAGCTTTCTTGGTCATATTGTATCTGTTGAAGGCATCAGGGTTGATCCGAATAAAATTTCAGCAATTATTAATTGGAGTCCACCAAAGAACGTGTCAGAGGTTAGAAGTTTTCTGGGTCTAGCCGGATATTATCAGAGGTTTGTTAAAGGATTTTCAATGATTACTTCTTTGATAACTCGTTTGCTGCAGAAAGATGTAAAATTTGAGTGGAAAGATAAATGTCAGCAGAGTTTTGATATACTGAAGACTTTGTTGACTGAAGCACCTGTGTTGGTACAACCTGAATCGGGTAAGGAATTTGTAATTTATTGTGATGCATCTTTAAATGGTTTAGGTTGTGTTTTGATGCTAGAAGGTATAGTGGTTGCCTATGCTTCAAGGCAACTTAAACCACATGAAAGAAATTACCCGATACATGATCTTGAGCTGGTAGCCATAGTGTTTGCATTGAAAATATGGTGGCATTATTTATATGGTGAAAAATTTCATATTTACACTGACCATAAAAGTCTGAAGTATTTAATGACACAGAAAGACTTGAATTTGAGGCAACGCAGGTGGCTCGAGTTAATAAAGGATTATGATTTGATTATTGACTATCATCCAGGAAAGGCCAATGTTGTGGCGGATGCACTGAGCAGGAAATCTTTGTTTACTTTAAGAGCAATGAACAGCCGGTTATCTTTTTCAGATGATGGTTCGGTTGTAGCTGAATTGAAAGCTAGACCGACATTTATACAACAAATTTATGAAGCACAGAAGAGTGACAATGAGTTGCAAGTTAAACGGGAACAATGTCAAAAGAATTCTGATTCAGAGTTTCAAATTGGGTCTGATGATTGCTTGTTGTTTAAAAACAGAATATGTGTTCCGAAGAACTCAGAACTGGTACAAAAGATTTTGTATGAAGCTCATAATGGTACAATGTCAGTTCATCCCGGTAGTAATAAAATGTATAATGATTTGAAAAAGATGTATTGGGGGCCGAGAATGAAAAGAGATATTTCTGAATTCGTAGCCAAATGTTTAATATGTCAACAAGTGAAAGCTGAGCATCAGGTGACTTCAGGATTATTACAGCCAATCAATATACCGGAGTGGAAATGGGAAAGGGACTTTGTAACGGGATTGCATATGTCACCAAGAAAGAAAGATGTCATTTGGGTAGTTGTTGACAGGTTAACAAAATCGGCACATTCTATACCGGTAGATATGGACTTTTCATTAGATAAATTAGTTGAATTGTATGTCTCTGAAATTTTTAGATTGCATGGTGTATCGGTTTCTATTGTTTCTTATAGAGATCCTTGGTTTACATCCTGATTTTGGTATAAATTGCAAGAAGCACTGGGAACACTGTTGCATTTTAGTACTGCATTCCATCCTCAAACTAATGGTCAATCAGAACTGGTGATCCAGATCATAGAAGACATGTCACGGTGTTGTGTGCTTGAATTTGAAGGTAACTGGGAAAGGTATTTGCCTCTGATTGAATTTTCCTATAATAATAGTTACCAATCTAGTATTAAAATTGCACCGTATGAAGCTTTATATGGTTGGAAATGTAAAACACCATTGTACTGGACAGAGCTCACAGAAAAGAAGATTCATGGCATTGATTTAATTCTAGAAAGTGAAGAAAAGGTAAAGGTGATACAAGACAGCCTGAAAGCAGCTTCGGACAGACAAAAGTCTTATGCTGAACTTAAAAGAAAGGAAATTGAGTTTAAGATTGGTGATAAGGTATTCTTGAAAGTGTCACCCTAGAAGAAAGTTCTCCATTTTGGCCGTAAAGGAAAATTAAGTCCTCGGTTTATTGGACCATATGAGATCATTAAAAGAATTGGACCAGTAGCTTATTGGTTAACATTACCGCCAGAACTTGAAATAATTAACAATGTTTTCCATGTGTCAATGTTAAGACGGTATCGATCGGATCCATCACATGTTATCTCTCCAACAGAAGTAGAAATTCAGCCCGACATGACGTATAGTGAGGAACCAATTAAGATCTTAGCACGGGAAACAAAAGAATTGAGAAATAAAAAGATAGAACTAGTAAAGGTTCTTTGGCAGAAACATGGAATTGAAGAAGCTACTTGGGAACCTGAAGATATCATGAAAATGTAGTACCCAAATCTCTTCACTGGTAAGATTTTCGAGGACGAAAATCCTTAAGGGGGGAGAGTTATAACAACCCAATTTCAGTGAAATCAGAATAGTGGTTTTAAGACCACAAATTCGAGTTCGAAAAATGAAATTATTTAAATATCATAAAATGATAGGTATTATGATAGGAATATTGCATGAAAATTTTTATCAAAAAAGTTTATCAATTATGTGTCTAATTGCAAAAAGGATGAAATTGAATAAAATGTCAAAGTTGAATTCTAGTAGATATAAGGACTAAATAGCTATAGAATTAAAAATGAGAAGTCCTTATATGACAATTAGACTATTGATGAAAAACATGTAGATATTTTTAATGAGTCATCCATCGAAAAATTGAAAAAGGCTAAGGACTAAATTGGAAATTGAATTAAATAAAGTATGATAAATGATTAAATATAATTAAATCCATTTTATATCATCTTCTTCTACATAAAATACATGGAAACCCTAGGAGGGAGAAAAGAAATTTCTCAAGCTTGATATGGTAAGTTCTATGTCCTGTTTTTAGTGATTTTTATATTTTTGAGATCGGGAAAGCTTAATTTCTTTATTTGGGTGATTAAATTGAAAGAAAATCAAAGTTTAGAAAATTACCCATGGATGAATATGCTGTAAATTGAAATTTTTGATAGAAAATGAAAGATTATTGATAGATAAATCACTTTTACAAGGTGATTTCTAGTGAAAACAAGTGTAGGGACTAAATTGCAAAGTAGTGAAATTCTTGAAAAAATTTTGAAAATTATGAAATACATGTGCTGTAAAAGTTATAATGAAATTTTGAATAAGCTTGGAATAAGGAGTAAATTGCATGAATTTCAATTTCTGAGCCTAGGGATGAAATTGGAATTAATCAAAATTTTAGGGGCAAAATGGTACTTTTGCCTAAAATGTGAAGTGGGCTTGATTGAATGTAAAAATCATAGAATTGATGATTAAATTTATTTATATAGATCCGAAAGTGTCGAACAAAGAAAAAGATCGAGGGAAAGAAAAAGTTTCGGATTAGTAGATACGATCAATTATCGAGGTAAGTTCGTATAACTAAATTAAGCATGTAAATGTGTTGAATTGATTGTTGAATATTGTGCATTATGATTTGTAATTGGTATGTACATGTAATAAATCAATCTTGATTTGTGATTTACATGTAAATGATGAAATATTACATGAATCCGTTTGAATATTGATTTCCGATTGGACAGGTGATTACCGTGTATATGAGATCCTGCATATGTTGTAGTAAAGCTTGTTCTGAAAGGGATAATCTTTTGATCTCATTATGAAAAGGAATGTAACCCGAAAAGGTGATACTTGAAAAGGATTTATGTACCCAAATGGTACAACTTGAAAAGGTTATGTACACTTTATGTGTACACTTGAAAAGGAAAGGTATACTTTGTGTATACCATATGAAAAGGAACGTGTATACCACTTGTAAAGGAAATGTACACTATATGTGTACACTTGAAAAGGTTATGTGCACTTTGAGTGTACAAATTGAAAAGGGTATGTGCACTTCGTGTGTACCACTTGAAAAGGGAATGTGCACCTCGAATGTACAACTAGAAAAGGAAAAGTCCATCAGAAATTCAAAAATTCAACGGAAATGTATTAACAAGTGAAATAAGAAGAAATGATAGGATGAGCTCATCTATGCATAATAAGAAGAAATGTATTAACATGCCGTGTGTCTTGGTCGTGTGAAGAACACGGGTTTCAAGCATGGTTGTGTGTCAAAACCGTGTAAAAAAGGCTTAAAATGCTGAAAAATTAGTGTACCACACAGCCTACCTACATGGGCGTGTGCCCAGGCCGTCCGCCCCTTTGATACTTACGAAATTGCAAGTCAGAATTCTACACGGGCTGGCCATACGACCATGGGATCCCCACGAGCTGGCCACACAGCAATGGGATCCCCACGGGATGGCCACATGGCCATGTCCCAAGCCGTACGGGCGTGTGCCCCTACCTTCAAGGAAAAATTTTCAAAGTTTTCGGTTTAGTCCCGAACAATTTCCAAAGCATTTATTGGGCCCCATAGGCCCATATTAGGGACTTTAAGTTGAATATTTGAAAAGAATTGATTTGAAATGCATATTTATAACTCGGTTATGTATAAATGTTAGTGTATAAATCCGATAATGCCTCGTAACCCTATTCCGGTGACTGATACGGGTTAGGGGTGTTATAGATAACATTAAAAATCCTTGACTAAGATTAATTTAAAAGATGTTTTCTATGTACCAAACTTCAAAACAAGCTTAATTTCTATTACATGTTTATTTAAATACGACTTAATCGTGACTTTTAATAATTGTAGTGTAATATTTAGAAATCGTAAACTTATCTGTAATGGATGGATACCAAATAATCTCTATTTTATCGAACCAAAGATGTACATACTACTTCAAACTGAAATTTCAAATAAAATACTTAAAACTTCTCACTTTAATAAGACGTATATTTGACATTTGAGACTTGGTCATATTAACCAAGAAATAACACAAATTAATATAAAAGAGAAAAGATAGAAATTTGCCTTATGATATCTTAAAGTGTTTGGAATAGGGAAATCATTTGACAGTGCTCAAGATCTCGTCGTATGCAAACAAAGAAGAAAAGAAAAATACTGAAATATTATATTGCAAAGACTTGGATTCAAATCGACTCCAAGCTGAAGAACAAGAAATAAAATTGTTTAGAAAAATTAAAAAAAAACATAAACTAACCAAAATCTGCTAAAATAAGTCCTAAAACTAATGTTGCAAAATGCTTTCCATGTTTTCCACAACTTAACTACTTATAAGAGAGTTTAGCAACCCTAATTAGGGTAAACATTGTAACAGTCCGTTTTTAGCTAAATCAGAATACTAGTTTTGGAACTACAAATTTGATGTTTGAAAATTATTTTAATATTATTTTCGGTATTTACAGCATGTTATTTGATATGTGAGAAAATTTCGTGAGTTAATTTTATCGATTGGTTAGTTAATTTGATAAAAAGGACTAAATCGCGTAAAATGCAAAAGTTGTATTCTATTTGTTAAAGGTGTTTAATAGCTATGTTTATTAAAGTGAAGGTCTTTATGTTGTAATTAGACCGTTAATAGTATGAGTGGACATATATGGACATTTAATGGATGTTTTAAATGGATTTTCATTAAGGTTAAAATTGTAATTAGCATAAGTATTATATGTTAAATAAAACAAAATCAATTTTAAGCTTAGTTGTCATCTTCTTGGTCCAACACTAAGAGGAAGAAAACCATTCTTAGGTTTTAAAGAATTCGGCACACTCTTAGCTTGATTAAGGTATGGTTTTAGCTCGATTTTTGATGATTTCTATGTTTTTTGTAATCGTTGCAGCTCAATCTAACTAGCCCGTACCTTTAATTTCGAAATTGTTAAAGATTTTGAGAGTTGGCATTGTTGAATCTATGTGTTCTTTGATGTTTAATGTTGAAATATGAAAGCTTGATGATGGATTTTCATGTTTTGTAAAGTGATTTTTGATGAAAATGCATAATAGGGAATAAATTGTGAAATGTGCAAATTGAGTGGTTAAAATGTGAAATAAATGAAAGTTTTGGACTGCTAGAGACCTATGAATAATTCGGCCAAGCTTGGTTTTATGGAAATTATGTGAATTTTGTGTATTTGTGAATTAGGGACTAAATTGATTAAATATGAAAGTTTAAGAGATAATGTGCAAATAGGCCTAAATGTATGTCTTGGACTAAATTGAATGAATGGTTGATTTAATAAGTTAATTTTGAATATATTTAGATCAAGAAAAGAGGAATTCGAAATTAGATTAGGGGAAAAGCAAGGTTATCGAGTAGTTGATCCGATTTGTCAATTCCGAATACGAGGTAAGTTCGTATGTGGTAATTTCATTATAAGAGTATGTTAAAAGCTTTGATATTTTATAAACTGTGATTATGAGATTATGGATAATGTTCGAATTGTGAAAAAGACTCTACGAATGCATTCGATGATAGAAACGGAATGTGTGGAATCCAGGTCGAACTTTAGGAATAGATGTGGATACTAGTGTCATGTTATTAGATGATAAGTTAAGTTAGCTTCGGGCCATGATATTAGCGTTTCGGGGGCGAGTTATACCGATTTAGCTTCAGGCTATTCATATCAGATGATTTGGCTTCAAGCTATGATAATTGTTCTTTGGATAAGTTACCTTGATTTGGCTATGGGCCATAGTAGAGGTACTTATCATATGAGACTATTGAGTATCCAATTTTTATTCTGAATGGTTCAACAGGTAAACGAATGATGTAGTTGAGAAAGAGGCTAGTACGAGGAGATACAGGTATGTACAGAACCTGTTCGAGTATTAAATAGAGAAAGTTCAATGACATGGTATTTAATCATGTTTTAAGACATGTGAAAGGTTTGTAGTTAATGTGAAATTGGTTGATTTACATTTATTCAATGAATTAAGTTATTTACATACGAGCTTATTAAGCTATAAAGCTTACTTCGCGTTATTTTTCTATGTTTTATAGTGAATCAAGGCTAGCTCAGATCTAGAAGTTGTTGAGAACATCACCATCGCACTATCAGACATCTATTTGGTACTTTTGAGTTGTCTATATATGGTATATGGCATGTATAGGCTAGATGTGGTATTTTGGTTGTGATTATAGCCATGAGAGTTGGCTTGTAAATGATGTTAATATTGATTTTTTTTTGGCTAATAGAAATGGCTTATTTTGGCATGTTTGGTATGAATAGGTCAATTATTTTGTGGAGTATAAATGCTTGAGAAATGCTTTGATGAAGTATGATTTTAGAAGCTGAGTTGATAAGTATTTGATTAGGTAAATGGCATTGAATTGAGTATTGAATTTGGTTGAAATGGATATTACATGAATTGTGCTTTTGGTTGATGATTTTGGCTGTTTAATTGATTTTGGTTGTTTAGGTGAGCATGAGTTGGGGTGGCAAATTGACCTTGCAAATAACCTATTTTTGTCCACACGGGTAGAGACACGGGCGTGTGTCTCGGCCGTGTGTGACACACGGTCATGTTATACGGCTGTGTGTCCCCTAGTGTTGCTATTAAATTGAAGTCAGTATGCCTTACACGGTCTCACACACGGGCGTTTGATTGGCCGTGTGGTAAAAGTCAGTATATCCCTAATTCACACACGGCCTAGCATATGGGCGTATGACATGGCGGTGTTGTATAAGTCAGTATACCCTCCAATTTTCACACGGTCTGGCACACGGGCATGTCCTCGGCCAAGTGATACAAATCAGTATGTATGTCTTGTTTCCACACGGCCTGAGACACGGACGTATCTGGAACTGTGTGAGGCACACGGCCTGTTCACACGGGTATGTGACCCTTGTATGGTTGAAATTTTACTAAGTTTCCAAAATTTTTGTATGATATCAGTTTAGTCTCGAACCACTTCTAAAGCATGTTTAAAGCCTCATAGGCCCCTTATAAGGGATAATGTGATTGTATTGAATGATTTATGAGAATGAATGTTTTATGCTTGATAAATGTATGCTATTTATTGTGTATTGATCGCTAATACCTCGTAACCCTACTCCGGCAACGGATACTGGTTAGGGGCATTACATTTATTGGTATCAGAGCCAGGTTGAGTCGATTCTAAGACTAAGGCAGCGTGTGTGAGAGTCTAGCTATACATGCCATATATACCCTACGATAGTGTGATGATTCCTGATGGCTTAAATTTTGTTTTCATATAGTAATGGATCTCGAACGATCTGTAGCTGATGATGTAGAGAGTAAAGCGCCTACTCCCGCTTAAGGGGCAGCGCCATCAAATTCTAGGCCTGTAACGAGTAGCCATGAAGGAGAGGCTAAACAGGCCTTTTTCCAAATGATGAATGAGTGGTTCACGGAGTTCGTTCGAACGAATCTGGCTGCTCAACAACCTCCACCCCACCTATTCCTCAACAAATCCCTGTTGTTCCTCAAGTTATAGACCCGATACGATTGAACAAGCCGCCAGTAGATAAGATTCGTAAACATGGGGTTGAAGAGTTTCGAGCTACTGTTAATGATGATGCTGAGAGAGCTGAGTTCTGGCTTGAAAATACGATTCAATTATTCGATGAATTGTCTTCTACTCCTGATGAATGTATTAATTGTGTTGTATCTTTGCTGAGAGACATCGCTTATCAATGGTGGAACACGTTGATATCTGTGGTTCCGAAAGAACGGGTTACCTAGGAATTCTTTCATACGAAGTTCCGAAAAAAATATATAAGTCAGTGATTCCTTGGTCAAAAGCATAAAGAGTTTTTAGAGTTAAAACAAGGCCGAATGAGTATGAAAGAGAATTCGTACAGTTAAGCAAGTATGCTCGAGAGTATGTGTCTACTGAAGAAATAATGTGCAAGGGGTTTGTTGATTGGCTGAACGAAAATATAAAACTTCTAGTTGGAATTCTAGAGTTGAAAGAATTTGTCGTTCTGGTTGAAAGGGCTTGGAAAGCCGAGGATATTAACAAAGAAAAGAGAAAAGCAGATTCAAAGGCTAGAGACTCGAGAAAAAAATAGATGAGTAAGCCGTACCAATCTTCATCAAAGAAATTCAGAGATTCGTATACTCGCCCAAATGCTTCAAAAGAATATTTGATTAAATATCGTAGAAAACAATACTCAGGTTCAAAAGCTCAAGTTACATTAGTAGCGAGTGTTGGCAGTGTGAGAGACAACAAACCTGAATGTCAGCAGTGCGAGAGGCGAAATTATGGAGAATGCACTATTTTACGTATTGAAATGTGTTTTGATACGAGAATATAAAGTGATGATTGATGTTTTTAGACAGTTAAAGTCTCATTTAAAGAATTTGTTTGACAGGTGATTATGAGTCGATTGTTTTTATGTCTGCATTGAGAATTTGGTGAAATAGTTGTTCGATGAAGAATGTTATATGCTTTCTAATTTTAAGAGTTAAAATATTGAGTGTTAAAGAGAGATCTGAGATTAAGACAGTATTGAATACCTGAACTATTGAAAGACTGTAAGTAGCTGTAGATGCCCGAATGGAAAATCTTAGTTTATTTTTGTGAGTACTAGTACACGACTAATCTTATTAATGATGGTCTGATTTTAGCTAGTTAAAAGCTAAAGTAATATTTTCTCTTCAATGTTTAAGCTTATAAATGTGTTAATGAGTGATGATCTGACCGAGTTCAAAGTGAGTCAACTTTTGATTCTGATTTCTGTTATTATTCTCCTGAGATAAAATTTGTGTATAGAAAAATCCAGTGATTATGTGGAAATTTTGTGCGAGACTCAATAGTAACTCTTTTGTTCACCCAGGGAATAACAAAATGTACAGTTATATACAGTGAATGTCCTGATGATCAGGTATGTGACATGATATTTTTTTTAGCTGTGTTCAGACATCGATTTGTTAGCAAGTAAGCCGAATATCAAGAGCATTCAGGATTATGACAGTCAGTGATAATACTGGAATGTTATGAGATAAAGCTACTACAGATTTCGTATCAGGATTATCTTTATCCCCAAAAAGGAAAGATGTTATTTGAATTGTGATTTATCGATGATAGAAATCCGTATGATTGTTTCGAAAGATACAGATTTCTTATTTGATAGATTAGCCGAATTATAAAATTTTGAGATTATTCGATTATGCAGAGTGATCGTTCCCATTAGTTCGGATAGAGATACAATGGTTACATCACCATTATGGTAAAAGCTATGGGAAACTCTGAGTATGTAGTTGCATTTTGGCACTGTGGCTCGTCTTTAGCTGATGGTGAGATTGAGAAAGTAAATCAGATCTTTGATGATATGCTTCGAAATTATGCGTTAAAGTTCTAAGGTGTTTGAAAAGAAGTGTATGAAGCTGATTGGATTTGTGATTCTGAGAAATTGTGAAAGTGATTCATGAGAGTTGAAAGCAAATTCTTCTGGTAAGATTTTCGGGGACAAAAATCCCTAAAGGGGGGAGAGTTGTAACAGCCCGATTTTGGGCCTAGTCGGAACAGTGGTTTTGGGACCACAAATTTGACTAGGAAAAATTTATTTTTATTACATTTTTATGGCCTACAGTTTCACGAAATGATTTCGTGAAAATCTCGTTAGAAAATTTCGATGTTCGGGTACTCAAATTAGGAAAAGGGACTAAATTGAAAAAAGTACAAAACTTGATTTCTAGAAGCTAGAGGTATTAAATAGCTATAGAACTTTTAGTAGAAGTTCTTGTGTGATAATTAGCCCATTAATAAGTTAGTGGAAGATATTTGTTTGGTATTTTGGAAATTTGTTTGAAAAGAAAAGGGCAAATTGGTAATTAAGTTAATAAAGGCATAATAAGACAAAAATTTAAAGGCTATAATCTTTTCTTCTTTCTTCTTCAATCGTTTATGAAGAAAATGGGCAGCCATGGATGAGCAAACATTCAGCCAAGCTTCTATGGCTCATCTAGGTACAATTTTGTCTCGTTTTTATTTATTTTTACATTTTTGGAGTCGTGGTAACTCAATTTAGCTATCTCGTACCTTCGTTTTCAAAACTGTTAAAGTTTGTAAATTTTTCCATTGATGAATATATGTGTATTTTGATGCTTAATGATGGAAGATGCATCATTTTTATTAAATAAACGAATTTTACTAAGTGATTTTCGGTGAAAATGTCCGAAATGACCATTTTGTAAAACTTGTAAAAATAGTATAAAAGTGTGTTTTGATGAGAATTGTAGTTTTCTATAATTATGAGAATGGTTCGGCTATGCTTAAAGTACAAAGAAATTGAGTGCATTTTATTTTATGAGCCTAGGGGCAAAAGTGTAATTATGACAAAATTTCAGGGCAAAAATGTAATTTTTACAAAATATGATTTTTGGATCACATTGAATAATGTGACTAATAATTAGACTAAATGTGATATTTTAGATCAAGAAAAACAAGATTCAGACTTAGAGCAAGGGAAATCAAAGAATATGACGGTTATCTCCAATTGCCATTTTTGTGTCAAGGCAAGTTCGTGTGCTTATCATAATGCAATTTTACAATTGAATATTAAATGCTTTGTTGTTTTTATTATATAAATTGTATGATTGATTATAAGGATATTCTTGATGAAGATTCGACAAGTAAGTACATAAGCAAATAATGTGATGTTGTAGCATATTTTAATGCTTTGATAATATGTGCATTTAAATGTTTTATTACTATCATGAAAGTATGAAATGTATAATGGAAGAATAAATGGCATTATAGGCAAGTACGACGACATTGAGCTAGACAAGAAATCCAGTTTGAACCTTTGGAATAGTATAGGATACACGAGATATGTCATGAGAAATAATATGGTTTGAACACATGAGTTGTGTCTGAGTTCATGAGATAAGTGATAAATGTAATGTGGGTCCGGGTACTGACTTTGTGTATAAACCTGTGAGTAACTCGCTGAGCGAGCATATCATGTTAATGCTTTGTGTAGAAACCTGTGAGTTATGTTACGATTGAGTACAGGTGTGTACAGAAACTCAATTGAATATGAAATCCATGAATGGTAAGTCAATGAGAATTGTGAAATGATGTTGTATTAATTTGGTGGAATATGATATATGTTAATAAATGCATAGATTTCTAATTTAAAAGAAATGAAAGTGTGATGAACTTAGTTATCATCATTTTTGTACTAAAACTGTTTTGGACAGTAGCTTTAGTCCAATTTTGAAAATTCACCAAAAATTGTGGAAATTGAATTTGAGGCTGAATAAAATAGAAATTAACTTTGAGGCTGAATAAAATAGAAATTAACTCTTATTGAGCCTAGTTTCACATAGAAGAAACGGTGTAAGAAAAAGAATCTTAGATTATGATATATTTGAATTTTTGTGAGACAGAGTCATAATGTTTTTGGCATCCCCTATTCTGATTTTGGAAAATCATAAAAAATTGTATAAAAATAATTATGGGCTACAATTTATATTATTAGAACCCTTAATGAGTCTATTTTCAAAATAAAAAAATAAGAACATCAATCTCGTGTAAGGAGATAATTAATTTTTAGTAAAGAAAGGTTGAAGCTGTCGAGCAGCAGAACAAGGGTGACTTTGATGAATAAACTATACTAATTGACTAAACCAAAAATTCTGAAAATTTTATGGTAAGGATATATGTGAGTCTTTTTCAGGGAAAATTTTTGGAACTTAATTTGGAGTTTTATAGCTGAAGATATAA
Source organism: Gossypium hirsutum (assembly GCF_007990345.1). Lineage (NCBI taxonomy): Eukaryota > Viridiplantae > Streptophyta > Magnoliopsida > Malvales > Malvaceae > Gossypium > Gossypium hirsutum. Next base: position 47,538,070 of record NC_053429.1, on the reverse strand, counting down.
ATAATTTAGTGACTGTGACTCGAGTAGATAGCTTAACTAGAATTTGAGCAAATAGTGGAATAATGTGCAAATATGATTGTGATACCTTGAGAATATGTTATAAGAACTTGGCAAAAGCATGTAAATAAATTGCTTATTTTTTTCTTATGAACTTACTAAGCTTTAAGCTTACTCCCCTTCCTTTCCATCTCTTATAGGTTTATTTAGCTAGCTAGGGTTGGAATCGCCGGAGATGCTATCACACTATCAAGCTACCATCTGAGGTATAAGTATTCAAGTACTCGAGTTTATGGCATGTATAGGAATTATGTCTTTTGTTATATTAGTCATTACTATTAGGGCCAAGTGTGTTAGCCTATAATGAGTTGTGATTCAATTTGAATATGCATAGCCATACATGATGGCTTATGATAATCATATGCTTAATCATATGTAAATGACATGTTATTGCATGAATGTGGTTAGTTTAAATTGCATTTATATGCTTGATAATGTGCCATGTGATGTGATATGAAACTGTGCAAGTAAGGGTGACAAAATGGCTTGGAAAATAGCCTTACAATCATCCACACGAGTAGACCCACGAGCATATATCTAAGCCGTGTGTGATGCACGGTCCGCCCCCCACGGGTGTGTGTCTTGGCAGTGTGCCCCTAGATAAATGATGACGTCATAAACAGAGAGTTACACAGGCTGAGGACATGGGCATGTCCCAAGCCACACGGGCATGTGTAACCACACGACCTACTCCACTCGGGCATGTGACTCTCTAAAAATGGAAAATTTCTTAAGTATTGTAAAATTTTCAAAAATTCTCAGTTTAGTCTCAAATCATCTCTGATGTATGTTTTGGGCCTCGTAGGCCCGTATAAGGGACGATATGCATGTGTATGAATGTTTTTAAATTGAATGAAATTTTATGGCTCAATTTTGTATGAATGTTTATGTTTAAGTCTGGTAATGCCTCGAACCCTGTCCCGACATCAGACGTGGGTAAAGGATGTTACATTTTATGGTATTAGAGCTATGATTTAGTCGATTCTTGGACTAACTCAGCGTATGTGAGTCTAGCTATACATGCCATACTATTACTCGTGAGAGTGTGTTATCTCCCGGCTCTAACGAAATTGTTCTGTTAAGACAGAGATGACTTCCTACCGAGCTACTTTTGATAAAGCTGAAAATGATATTAAGATGATTGATATGTGTTTATGATGAGACAAAACTTAGAAATGTATGAATAGAAGTTCATGATACGTATGTGATAATGTACGAAATGAGATAACCATAAGTTGAAATATGGAATAGTAAAATGAAATGAAAACTTATTTTACGATAAACCTATCAGTGTTTGTTTGGCATTCCCATAATGTTATGTGCCTAACGTATTTGATTGAATGAATGTGATAAGTAAATTTACTCAAGTTGACGGAATGTGTGTTTGTGAACGCTTGTTTGAATAAATACAATCAGTAAATTTGTGGGACATATATAAGTATGTTGATTTGTTTAAAGTGAATTGCATGACTTTTGTGATGTTATATTTTGAAAATGAATACTAAGTCATACGTGTGTATATATATGAGAGTCAATTTAGAGGCTTTACGACCTCACCCTCTTACCAGAGTTGTAATTATGACGAAATTTCATGAGAATTATGTTGAATAAGTTCATAAGTGTAAAACTAAAGAGTTCAGTGGTGAAATAAGTAGTAAAGTATACAGAGAGAAAATAGCTTAGAAAGTGAAAATAGTTTCAGAAGAAATATCAGATTGTTTTAAGGGTTATTCAGATTACGCAATGTCACGGTTAAAGAAGAAATTGGTCTCAGCTATTCGATTCTATCAGGTATGAAATTTAAAGACGTGTTTACTGAAAATTTTCCCGAACTAGTTTTCGTTAGTGAATGGAATCGTACAGAATATATGATGATGAAATTAGTTAGAGAAATGATATTTGAATTGTGAATATGTCTGTGTGTAACGGTTATAGTTGAATAATTATGATGACCCCTTCTGGGTGTTTTGTATATATATTTATTCATCCTCTGAGGTTCATGTGAATGCCTGTTCTTGAATAAAACCTTATTGTGTGAGTATACTAACTGACTCTAATGTTAGATGAAAGCATTGTGAGTCTGTTTGAACTATAATCTACATTTTCTTATTTCTCCGGGATTCTATTCTATTAAGTTGGAATAAATACGACGGTAAAAGATTATGTGAGGATATACTTCTGCTTCTTTTGGATGTTGCATGTTGCTATGTCTCATATGTATATATATATGGAAAATATGATATCTTGGTTACAATGAAATTCCAAAGCATATAAGTAGTGGTTTTCTTTTGGTTTTCTCTGGGGAATTATTCTAATCTTTATAATTATTTTTTTATGAGTTATGTTCTCAGATTTCTATTATGACATCGTATCTGGGTTTTCTTACGTTCCTTATGATATGGATTATCTGACGTGGTTTATCTTTAAAACGTGTTCCTTGATCGGTAATGACTATGTTTATTATGATGTTATTTTTGGATTTGATCATAGAAACATGGTGATTCTATTATCTAGATTTTTCTGATTTTCGTGTAAAGAATTGCCATCAACAAAAGTATAAATGATGAAAGCATAAGCTCAAATTTTATGGTGGTTTTCTTTTCCCAGGTAAGTTGACTACGACCAATGAGCTAAATTGGATGTTTTGCCTCCTTGAGCTAATGTGATTGCAAAGATTTTGATTTGTATGTTAAGAGAAATTTGAAAGATTGTGTACTTGAGTTGTTTCTCTCAGGATGAAAAAAAAAGTATTCAAATATGTCATTTTTCGGTAGTTGAAATTAACTTCATGGATCATATCAGAATAAACTGATTTGTTGAGACGTGATTTGAGCTATGTGTATTTGAGCGGGCCTTTCAGTTAAGGGAGTATATTATATGCATTCACTAGTATAAACAGACGAATACTTTGAATAAATAATTTATATTCTTGAAAGCATGATACAAAGACATATTGGTTAAATTTCTCTTAATTGAAAGATGATGTTATGAGCTAAGTTATTATGATTTATAAAGTGACTATATCTATGGAGTTTGAATCATTTGATAATCATTTGATGTATGTCAACAAATTTGAAAACAGTTGAAGGTATTATTAATCGAAATTCTAGTTTTGAGTTCGGTTTGAATTGAGTGGGGAATTTATGATTTTCAGCGATGCACTATTGTACGTATTGAAATGTGTTTTAATAAGAGAATATAAAGTGATGATTGATGTTTTCAGATGGTTAAAGTCTCATTTAAAGAATTTGAATGACGGGTGATTGTGAGTCGGTTGTTTTTATGTTCGTATTGAGAATTTGATGAAATAGTTTTTTGATGAAGAATGTTATATGCTTTCTGATTTTAAGAGTTAAAGTATTGAATGTTAAAGAGAGATCTGAGATTAAGACAGTATTGAAAACCTGAACTATTGAAAGATTGTGAGTAGTTGCAGATGCCTGAATGGAAAATCTTAGTTTATTTTTTTGAGTACTAGTACACGACTAATCTTATTGACAATGGTCTAATTTTAGCTAGTTAAAAGCTAAAGTAATATTTTCTCTACAATGTTTGAGAAGCTTATAAATGTGTTAATGAGTGATGATCTGAATGAGTTCAGAGTGAGTCGACTTTTGGTTCTGATTTCTGTTATTATTCTTTTAAGATAAAATTTGTGTATAGAAAAATCCATTGATTATGTGGAAATTTTGTACGGGACTCAACAGTAACTCTTTTGTTCACACAGGGAATAACAAAATGTACAGTTATATGCAGTGGATGTCCAGAGGATCAGGTATGTGACAAGATATTTTTTTGAGTTGTGTTCAGATATCGATTTGTCAGCAAGTAAGCCGAATATCAAGAGCATTCAGGATTATGACAGTCAGTGATAATACCGGAATGTTATGAGATAAAGCTATTACAGATTTTGTATCAGGATTATCTTTATCCCCAAAAAGGAAAGATGTTATTTGAATTGTGATTTATCAATGATGGAAGTCCGTATGATTATTTTGGAAGGTACAGATTTCTTATTTGATAGATTAACCAAATTATAAAATTTTGAGATTATTTGATTATGCAGAGTGACTGTTCCCATTATTTTCGATAGAGATACGAGGTTTACATCACCATTATGGTAAAAGCTATGGGAAACTCTGAGTACGCAGTTGCATTTTGGCACTGTGGTTCGTCTTTAGCCAATGGTGAGATTAAGAAAGTAAATTGGATCTTTGAAGATATGCTTCGTTATTATGCGTTAAAGTTCAAAGGTGTTTGAAAAGAAGTATACGAAGTTGATTGGATTTGTGATTCTGAGAAATTTTGAAAGTGATTCATGAGAGTTGAAAGCAAATTCTTCTGGTAAGATTTTTGGGGACGAAAATCCCTAAAGGGGGGAGAGTTGTAACAACCCAATTTTGGGCCTAGTCGGAACAGTGGTTTTGGGACCACAAATCTGACTAGGAAAAATTTGTTTTTATTATATTTTTATGGCCTACAGTTTCATGGAATGATTTCGTAAAAATCTCGTTCGAAAATTTCGATGTTCGGGTGCTCAAATTAGTAAAAAGGACTAAATCGTAAAAAGTGCAAAACTTGAGTTCTAGAAGCTAGAGGTATAAATAGCTATAGAATATTTAGTAGAAGTCCTTATGTGATAATTAGCCCATTAATAAGCTAGTGGAAGATATTTGTTTGGTATTTTTGAAATTTGTTTGAAAAGAAAAGGGCAAATTGGTAATTAAGTTAATAAAGGCATAATAAGACAAAAATTTAAAAGCTATCATCTTTTCTTCTTTCTTCTTCAACCGTTTATAAAGAAGTAGGCAGCCATGGATGAGAAAACATTCGGCCAGGCTTCTATGGCTCATCTAGGTACGGTTTTGTCCCGTTTTTATTTATTTCTACATTTTTAGAGTCGTGGTAACTCAATTTAGCTATCTCGTGCCTTCGTTTTCAAAACTGTTAAAGTTTGTAAATTTTTCCATTGATGAATATATGTGTATTTTGATGCTTGATGATGGAAGATGCGTCCTTTTGGTTAAATAAATGAATTTTACTAAGTGATTTTCGGTGAAAACGTCCGAAATGACCATTTTGTAAAAGTTGTAAAAATGGTATAAAAGTGTGTTTTGATGAGAATTGTAGTTTTCTATAATTATGAAAATGGTTCGGCTATGCTTAAAGTACAAAGAAATTGAGTGCATTTCATTTTATGAGCCTAGGGGCAAAAGTGTAATTATGACAAAATTTAAGGACAAAAATGTAATTTTTCTAAAATATGATTTTTGGATCACATTGAATAATATGACTAATAATTAGACTAAATGTGATATTTTAGATCAAGAAAAATAAGATTCGGACTTAGAACAAGGGAAATCAAAGAATATGACGGTTATCTCGAATTGCCAATTTTGTGTCAAGGCAAGTTCGTGTGATTATAATAATGCAATTTTATAATTGAATATTAAATGCTTTGCTGTTTTTATTATATAAATTGTATGATTGATTATACGGATATTCTTGATGAAGATTCGACAAGTAAGTACATAAGCAAATAATGTGATGTTGTAGCATATTTTAATGCTTTGATAATATGTGCATTTAAATGTTTTATTACTATCATGAAAGTATGAAATGTATGATGGAAGAATAAATGACATTATAGGCGAGTGCGATGACATTGAGCTAAACAAGAAATCCCGTTTGAACCTTAGGAATAGTATAGGATACACGAGATATGTCATGAGAAATAATGTGGTCTGGATTCATGAGTTGTGCCTGAGTTCATGAGATAAGTGATATATGTAATGTGGGTCCGGGTACTGACTTTTTGTATAAACTCGTGAGTAACTCGCTGAGCGAGCATATCATGTTAATACTTTGGGGTCTGGGTCTGACTTTGTGTATAAACCTGTGAGTAGCTCAATGAGCGGGCATTACATGATAATGCTTTGGGGTCCGGGTGCTAACTTTGTGTACAGACCCGTGAGTAGCTCAAATGCAGGTATTACAAAATATGTGGTAGCTTTAGCTGCATACGTTATGCGCTATGAGTTGGTTCTAGCTGTGTATATGGCACTATGTGCAAGTTTCCATGTATCCATTAGCATTCCGAGTGTTCAATGGGTAATTCAAGGAAAGATTTGATGATGGTCCCAATGAGGTATGTCATTGATGAGAACGAACTTGAGTTACGTTACGATTGAGTACATGTATGTACAGAAACTCTATTGAATATGAAATCCATGAATGGTAAGTCAATGAGTATTGTGAAATGATGTTGTATTAATTTGGTGGTCTATGATATATTTTTATAAATGCATAGATTTCTAATTTAAAACAAATGAATGTGTGATGAACTTAGTTATCATCATTTTTGTACTAAAACTGTTTTGGGCAGTAGCTGTAGTCCAACTTTGAAAATTCACCAAAAATTGTGGAAATTGAATTTGAAGCTGAATAAAATATGAAATTAACGCTTGTTGAGCCTAGCTTCACATAGAAGAAACGGTGTAAGAAAAATAATATCATATTATGAGATATTTGAATTGATCGCTTTATTTTGTGATAGGTTTTAAATATTTATAATTAATCATTCTTGAAACTAACTATTATCGCGATGTAGGCAAGTGAACCTATCGAACAGTAGTATAGTTTTAGCAAGACCGAATTCTCGAACCCAAGGGAACTAAAAGTACTAGTAATGACTGTCTTTTTATTGTCTAGCCTAAGAATAAAAAGGTTTTTGTTTTAACTAACTAATTATCTAAACTAAGAATTCACAGAGAATAGAATTGGGGAATTGTTTTGGGGAAAATCAATTGAATTAAGACAATACCTAAGGAAAAATCCACCTAGACTGTACTTGTTATTCTGGCTCCGAATCGGACGATTTATCCATTTAACTTGCTCCGTAGAGATCCCTAAGTTATGTTATTATCCCTATTCAGGAGTAATAACGTCTAATCCCTAGATTGAATAATTGAGACCTTTCTCTAATTAACACCCTAGGGTTGCATTAACTCAATCTATCGATCCCCTTATTAAGTTTCACCCTAATCCAGTAAAATCTTGTCACCCTATGTCTAGGCGCGCAATCAACTCCACTTAATTATGAAAAATGTACTCTTAGATAGGGTCTATTCCTCCTCTGAATAAGAGCTTATCTTGAATCAGTATCCTGGGGTATCAAAACAATAATTAAGAACACATAATTAAGAACAAGTTAAATATTTATCATACAATTTAGAAAATAATAACAAGATTCATCTTAGGTTTCATTCCCCTTAGGTATTTAGGGGATTTAGTTCATAACTAAAAAGGAAAACATCTCAGAATAATAAAGAATACAAAACATAAAGATACCCCAAAACTCATGAAGAGGAAATTGAGGAGAGATATTCAGTCTTGATGGTGAATCCGGCTTCTGAGATGGATCAATCGGCTTCCTTGGAGTAATTCCTTACTCCCTATTCTCTGTCCCCCTTTTCTTCCTCTTCTAGGGTGTATTTATAGGCTTTGGAATGCCTATGGGCCCTCAAAATTAGTCTTTTCTGAATTGGACTCAACTTGGGCTCGGCAGGGACACGCCTGTGCAACACGCCCTTGTGCGATTACTTCAGGCCGTGCTCGAGCCTGCCAAATTGACACGACCATGTGGTTTGCCCATGTGAGGAGGTCCAGGCAGTGTTGATTTCGTACTTTGGCCCATTTTCTCTGGTTTTGGCCCTTTTCTCATTCCTTTCGCTCTCCTATGCTCTCCTAAGTATAAAACATGAAATTAAAGCTTTAGGAGCATAGAATTCACCAATTCTAATAGGAAATCATCCATAAAATGCGTTAAACATGGGGTAAAAATATGTATAAATTACGGTTTATCATGAATTTTTGTGAGACAGAGTCAGAATGTTTTTTACATCTCTGTTCTGATTTTGGAAAATCATAAAAAAATGTGCAAAAATAATTATGGGCTACAATTTATTTTATTAGAACCCTTAATGAGTCTATTTTCAAAACAAAAAAAAAACAGTAACATCATTAGAATCCCATGTGAGGAGATAATTAATTTTTAGTAAAGAAAGGTTGAAGCTGTCGAACAACAGAACATGGGTGACTTTGAAGAATAAACTGTACTAATTAGCTAAACCAAAAATTCTTAAAATTTTATGGTAAGGAGATGTGTGAGTCTAGTTTCTTGGAAAATTTTGTAGAACTTAATTTGGAATTTTGTAGCTTAAGATATAAATAATTTAGTGACTGCGACTCGAGTAGACAGCTTAACCGAAATTTGCGCAAATAGTGGAATAATGTGCAAATATGATTGTGATACCTTGAGAATATGTTATAAGAATTTGGAAAAAGCATGTAAATAAACTGCTTATTGTTTTCATATGAACTTACTAAGCTTTAAGCTTACTTCCCTTCTTTTCCATCTCTTATAGGTTTATTTAGCTAGCTCGGGTTGGAATTGCCGGAGATGCTATCACACTATCAAGCTACCATCTGAGGTATAAGTATTCAAGTACTCGAGTTTATGGCATGTATAGGAATTATGTCTTTTGTTATATTAGTCATTACTATTAGGGCCAAGTGTGTTGGCCTATAATGAGTTGTGATTCAATTTGAATATGCGTAGCCATAAATTATGGTTTATGATAATCATATGCTTAATCATATGTAAATGACATGTTATTGCATGAATGTGGTTAGTTTAAGTTGCATTTATATGTTTGATAATGTGCCATGTGATGTGATATGAAATTGTGCAAGTAAGGGTGACAAAATGGCTTGGAAAATAGCCTTGCAATCGTCAACACGGGTAGACACACGAGCGTGTGTCTAGGTCGTGTGTGACCCACGGTCTGTCCCCCACGGGCGTGTGTCTTGGCCGTGTGTCTCTAAATGAATGATGATGTCATAAACAGAGAGTTACACAGGCTGAGGACACGGGCGTGTCCTAAGCCACACAGGTGTGTGTAACCACACCGCCTACTCCACTCGGGCGTGTAACTCTCTAAAAATGGAAAATTTCTTAAGTGTTGTAAAATTTTCAAAAATTCTTGGTTTAGTCTCAAATCATCTCCGATGTATGTTTTGGGCCTCGTAGGCTCGTATAAGGGACAATATGCATGTGTATGAATGGTTTTAAATTGAATGAAATTTTATGGCTCAATTTTGTATGAATGTTTATGTTTAAGTCCGGTAATGCCTCGAACCTTGTCCTGGTATTGGATGCAGGTAAGGGGTGTTACAATTGATAGATCTAGGATCAACTCATTCTTATATATGTATGAATTTAGTATCTAGTAAGACTTTGCTTGTAAAGTCTACTGAATTTGTGATTAAAGTATTGAACCCCTTAGGCAAATGTGTTTTGGATGACAAAGTCTGCAAGAATTGTCTGTTAATGAATCGGGATTTCTATTTTCTGGCTACTCTGATCTTATTTCCATTCATGAATTTGATGTGATTTTGGGTATGGATTGGCTAATGATGCATGATGCTATAGTGAATTGTATACAAAAGACGATTGAACTAAAATGTCAGAATAATGAGACTATTAAAATTGAATTCGATGATCTGAATAGTTTGCCAGTTGTTGTAATAGTCCAATTTAGACCCTAATCGGAATGTTGGTTTGGGGAGCATGAATCCGAGTTAGAAAAATATTTAAATATTATTTTTCGTGTTTATTATATGTGAATTTGCATGTGTGAAAATTTCGTACAAAAATTTGATTGATTGTGTGCTTAATTTGATAAAAGGACTTAATTGTGTAAGTTGAAAATGTGATAGTCTAAATTATAAAGGTTGAATCGATAGTAGCTTTTTAATATGGAGTATTTATGTTGCAAATAGTCCACTATCTAAGTGATGGCCGAATGTACCCTTATTGTATATGTTTATGTTATTATTATTATAAGGTTAAATAGGTAAAATATGTTAAAAGTTAACATATAATATATTAAAACATAAAAAATAAAATAAGAAAGCCATGCATTCATACTTGTTATTGCCTAAACTTGAGAAAGAAAGAAAGAAAATTCAGCTTAGGGTATTCGGCACTTTGGAAGCTTGATTCAAGGTTAGTTTTTGTTCGGTTTTTGATAATTTTTACGTTTTTGAGATTGTTGCTTCGAATACTATCCGACCCATGTTTAAATTTTTTTATTTTGATGCATATTTTGAGTTATGCCATTGATGAATATTTGTGTTTTGTGATGTTTGATGAAGAAATATTAAAAATATGTTTTAGATTAACATGTTTTATATTTGAGTTTTTGAAGATTTTAAGTAATTAGGACTAAATTGAAAAAATAATAAATTAAGGGAGTAAAATATGAAATAGATGAAATAAATGGATTATTATGAGTATATAGAAGATTTGGGTCAACTATGTTGTAGTGAGATTTTGTGTAATTTGTGTTTTATGCAATTAGGACTAATTTGTAAAAATATGAAATGTTAGGGGTAAAATGGTAATTTTACCATTTATGTGTTGTTGGATTAAATTGAATGAAATTGTATTTAAATGAGGTTAATTTGAAATTATATAGATCAAGAACAAAGGAAATCGGACTTGGATCGGGGAAAAACAAAAATAGTCGAATAGCCGATTTGTAACGTCCGTCAATATCCGAGGTAAGTTTTTAAGTAATTAAACATGGTTTATTTTGAACATAAAATGATTTACTATGATGATTCAAATTTTATAATGTATTAGTTGATAGCCGAATGATATATGTAAATGAATTAATGTGATTAAGTTGTATTTGAATGATATCGAAGCCTCTGAAAATGTGTAAGTGTTACATGGAATATTATACGATTTGATATATATGAAATGTTGTGGAATGATTTTTGTATTTGTGATATTAGGGCCTTGAGCCTAGCAAGCCTTATGCTGGTGACTTTCATCAGGCTTTGTGCCTAGCAGGCTTAGTGCCGGTGAATAAATATCAGACTTCGAGTCTAGCAGGCCTTGTGCCGGTGTGTGATTCAGGCTTTTGCCTAGCAGGTTTATACCGGTGATTTGTTTTCAAGTTTAAGATTATGAGAATTCAAGTTATTGTGGATATTGAGCAAATGAAATTGAGTTAAATTGCATTGTATATATTTGGCCAAAAATTTAAGTACAAGTGAGCTTATATTGAACTTGAATATTCGGTTATATGTGAAGTTATCTTATATGTGCATTTTCGGCCATAAGTGATTTTATATTGAATTTGAACTATAGGTTATATGTGATGTTTTATTTAACTCATATATTCGGCCACATATGAAGATATAATGAATCTTGTGTATTTGGCCATATATGTAAGTGACTATGTGATGAAAGATTTGATCTTGTATAGTCGACTTATATGAAATATTTATCTGGTATTATATAATTGATTGTGAACATTCGGCCAAGGTAATTTATTAAGATGAAGTATAATATTACGGATATAATTTGGTTAGTTTGAATGTTTTGATTATTCATTGAGTTGCTTAATTTGCTTAAGGCTTACTAAGCTAAGTTAGCTTACTCTGTGTGTTTTTGTTACTCTGTTTTATAGATTTTGGTTGTAAGTTACGAGCTAGGGGATCGTGATCGAAGTCATCCACACTATCGTCAACTTTTGGTATTTTTCAAAGTTTATCTTCAAACTTTTGGCATGTATAGGCTAAGTCGTATTTTGATCGACCTTGAATATGTATAACTTTAGCCATGCGAAAATGGCTTAATTTCCATGATAGATTCGTTCATACTTGGATATGGATTGAGCTTACTTTTAGTTGATATGTTATATATTATATGCGAATGAAATATGTGATATATATATGGTATGATTGAAAATGATTTATTGATGTTAGATCTGAAAATGGATTGATGTAATGATTATATAAATATATATATATAAATTTCATGATATAATTATTTGTTTTGATTTAGGTTTTTGGTTTGGATAAAATATATTTGAATGATGAGTTTAGAATATGTAACTTATAAGAGGTATATATATGATTTCATGTGCGAATGTATATTTGTATGTTATGTAATAAAGTTGGAAGGAATATGACGACAAAAGATTTGCCTATTCGGTTAATGAGAAGAAAATTTACCAAATGAATAGTGTTTTGTATAATAATATATTTGGTAATAGTTTATTTTGTTTTGATTATACGGTTAAGCATGATTAATGTAAATTTGATAATGCATAGTATCAGACATGCATATGTTCAATTATGCATAGGTTAATTTAATTCAGTTTGCATGAAAAATGTATGAGTTTTATATATGGTTATGAGGTTAAATAATGATTAATTATTAAGATTGTTTTGTTTAATAAGGCTTGTAAATGAAACATTGATAAATGACCATTTGAATAGTGAATTTATGTAATAGTTCACCATGGAAATTATATGCATTTTTGCAAAAATGATAATTATGTGTACACATATATATGTATATGTTTGTGAATTCGAACGATGTTTGGTTATATATAAAGAAAGTATTTGTGTATGTAAATATATATTTACTAATGAATAAATGATTCATGATAATACACTATGTTTAAATTTGTGAAAGTTCGGAATTATGTTTTTGTACTATAATGCCTCGTAACCCTAGTCCGGCGAAGGATACGGGTTAGAGGTGTTACAATTGTGATCTCATCTAAGCTAGCTTAGAATTTTGTGAGAAAGGGGTGTGAAGTTTATCTTACTTATGTACTTGATACAAAAGTGACAGAATCAAAGATTGAACTTGTACCAGTTGTGTGCGAGTATCTAGATGTATTTCTCAAAGAGTTATTGGGTTTACCACTTATCAGATAAGTTGAGTTTGGTATTGAATTAGTACCAGTAACAACGCCGATATCGATAACTCCGTACAGAATGGCTCCGGCAGAGTTAAAAGAATTGAAAGTTCAATTTGCAAGAGTTGACAGATAGAGGTTTTACTAGACCGAGTTTCTCTCCCTAGGGTGCACGAGTGTCATTTGTGAAAAAAGAAAGATGGCACGATGAGAATGTGTATAGACTATCGACAGCTCAATAAAGTGACGATCAAGAATAAATACCCTTTGCCACTTATAGATGATTTGTTTGATCAGTTAAAAGGGGCAACAATGTTTTCAAAAATTGATTTGAGATCGGGCTATTACTAGTTGCGAGTTAAAGACTCAGATGTGCTGAAGATTGCATTTACAATAATGTACGAACACTACGAATTTCTTGTTATGCCTTTTGGACTAACAAATGCACCTATTGTTTTTATGGACTTGATAAATCAGATTTTCAGGCCGTATATAGACCGATTCATAGTTGTGTTTATTGATGACATTTTAATTTACTCTCGAGATGAATCTGAGCATGCTGAGCATTTGAGAATCGTGTTACAAACTTTGAAAGATAAACAGTTGTTTGCAAAGTTTAGCAAATGTGAGTTTTGGCTAAAAGAGGTTGGTTTTCTAGGACATATAGTTTCAGCCAAGGGTATCAAAGTTGACCCGAGCAAAATTTCTGGGATTATAGCTTGGAAGCCTTCGAGAAATGTATCTGAAGTCTGTAGTTTTCTGGGGCTACCCGGCTATTATAGACGATTTGTGAAAGACTTTTCGATGATTGCGACTCTGATGACACGATTGCTTCAAAAAGATGTTAAATTTGACTGGTCAGAAAAGTGTCAGCAGAGCTTTGAGCATTTGAAAGCATTATTGACAAAGGCACTAGTGTGAGTTCAGTCTGAGTCAGATAAAGAATTCTTGGCTTTTAGTGATGCATAGTTAAATGTCCTGGGTTGTGTTTTGATGCGGGAAGGCAAAGTTGTAGCTTATGCCTCAAGACAATTGAAGCCAGATGAAAAGAACTATCCGACGCATGATCTAGAGTTAGCAGCGATTGTGTTCGCATTGAAAATTTGGTGTCATTACTTGTTTGGTGAGAAATTCCATATTTATAATAACCACAAAAGTTTGAAATATCTGATGACTCAAAAAGATTTGAATTTGAGATAGCGGAGATGGTTAGAATTGTTAAAAGACTATGAATTAGTGATTGACTATCATCCGGGGAAAGCGAACGTAGTTGCTGATGCTTTGAGTCAAAAGTCCTTATTTGCTTTACGTGCGTTGAACACATGATACGATCCACCTCGGGTGAGTCGAGTCGTATTAGTGATTGCCCGATCGTCGACAAGAAGTTACGTTAAGTTTAGTTGAATTGAAGGAATGGTCGAAATGGTATGAACGAAATGGTATGAATGAAATGGTATGAACGAAGGGGTATGAATGAATTGGTCGGTTTAGGTACGAATTGGTAAAGAAGAAATGGGTTTGAACTAATAAAGGTGCTTACAAGAACCAATACAGAAATGGTATCGACCCATTGTTTTTAAACCTTTTTAGTTCGATTTAGGAATTGGTAAAGGAAACCTCAACCCACTATCTAACAAGATAGGAACCTTAGTATGTTCGAACGCCATACTACGGGTAGTGATAAGTTCGGGTTCGACAAAGAAAACGGTTGACGCAACTAGATCGCTAGGAAAGCCAATCGAATCTTTGAACGAAATGGAGAAAAAGTTGCCTCACAATTTTGGCAGCATAACATTAACAAAGAGTCCAAAAGTTCCTTTTTACATGGAAAAATAACAAGTATTTATAGGCCTAAAGCCTAGATAGCCGAATAGCCTTTCATACTTACAAATTAAGTAAAAGAAATTCTAGAAGATTAATCCTTAATGTGCATGACCAAATTCGACTGATTGGATCTTCAACGGACAGCTTCTTGATGAAGGAAAAATCAATTGAATGAACTTGGATGCAAGAAGCTTAATGGCCTTGTCTAGATTCGGATATGGCTTGAATGATTCTTCTAACAAGTGTTTCTTGGCCGAATAGTCACTTAGGGAAGCCAAAACAATCAACACAATTCATGTAACTAGTCATACATGCACTCTTCTGTTCGTTGTAACTAGCTGTTCATGCACCGTCCATTAGCCTTCCTTCATGTACTTGACTTGAGAATTAATTCATTAGCTACCCCTTGGCCGAATAAGCACTTAGGAACACCAATGGTTCATCCACATACATTCGGCCATGCATGGAACTAGAAGGGGGACTTGAATCTGACCGTACATGAACATTCATTAAATGCTTTCCATTCATGCATGTGTGACGTCCAAAGTGAATGTATCTTCATGGATTCATTGTATCATCCAAGTGGAAATGTGTGGCATTAATCCATATACATGTATCCAAGCTGTCCATGAACATGAACTTAATTCCTCCAAACATTGAACTGAAACATGCATGAATTTCCCAATGCATTGAACTTGTTCGTACATGCACCTAGCTTTTGATGTACCTCCATAATTGGCTGAACCTACAAAGACATGAACAAATTTATTTATATCATTTAATCATAATTAAACAGAAACTAACAACTTAAATAACAATTTAACTAATTAGGACACATTAATTAACAGTCAACTAGCATATTAAATTCTGCTAGCTCAAATAATCAAAAACAACTAATGAACTAATTTGAGCTAGGGATTTCGTTAATGAGCTGTAGCAAACTAATTAGTATAAAAATAAAACTTATTTTAATTTAGTGAATTGAAAAACGAGCTGAAAGTAAGCTCGGTTGAGCTCAAACGAGCTGAATTGAGCTGGACGGAGCTTGTGGAGCTGGAAACAAGCTAGGATCAGCTTGCCAACAATACAATGCTCGGCTCGGTAAGCATTCGTGGGGCAAGTTCGTATCAACACACAATTAGCTTTATTTGATGACGGTTCAATAGTAGCCGAGTTGAAAGCGAGACCATTATTTCTACAGTAGATTTGTGAGGATCAAAAATTTAATAATGAATTGTAAGCAAAACGAGCTTAGTGTGAGTCGACTTCTGATTTAGAGTTTCAAATAAGGTTTGCCGACTGTTTGATGTTTCGTGATAGAATATGTGTACCAAGAAATTCTGAGCTCATTCGGAAGATTCTAAATGAAGCACACAGTAGTTGTTTATCAGTACATCCGGAAAGCACGAAAATGTATAACGATTTGAAATAACTTTATTGGTGGCATGACATGAAACGATATATCTCAGAATTTTCTTCGAAATGTTTAATTTGTCAACAAGTCAAAGCTAAGCATCAAGTTCCGTCAGGTTTATTACAGCCTCTTATGATTCCTGAGTGGAAGTGGGATAGAGTAACAATGGATTTCGTATTGGCTTAGCCCTTATCTCCAAAAAAAAGATGCGATTTGGGTTGTTGTTGACAGATTGACGAAATCAACTCTTTTCATTCTGGTACGAATAGAATTCTCGCTTGATAAATTATATTAGCTGAGTTATATATTTCCAAAATTGTGAGATTACATGGTGTTCCCCTATCTATTGTTTCGGATAGAGATCCAAGATTTACTTTGCAATTTTGGAAGAAATTGCAAGAAGCTTTGGGTTCAAAGCTACATTTTAGCACTGCATTTCACCCGCAAACGGATGGTCAATCCGAACGAGTTATTCAGATACTTGAGGATATGTTGCGTTGTTGCATTCTTGAGTTTAAAGGTAGCTAGGAGAAATATCTACCGCTGATTGAATTTGCTTACAGTAATAGCTTCCAATCGAGTATAAAAATGGCACCGTACGAAGCTCTATATGATCGTAAATGTCAAACATTGTTGTATTGGAATGAGCTCAACTAAAATAAGATTCATAGGGTTGATCTGATCGGAGAGACTGAAGAAAAAGTGAAAGTAATTCGCAACAGTTTGAAAGCAGCTTCAAATCGATAGAAATCGTACGCAGACTTGAAACAGAAAGATATTGAGTTCCAAATTGAGGATAAAGTGTTTTTAAAAGTGTCGCCTTGGAAAAAGATATTGCGGTTTGGTCAAATAGGAAAATTGAGTCCACGATTCATTGAACCGTATGAGATTACTGAACGAGTTGGGCCAGTGGCATATCGACTATCTTTACCATCTGAGTTAAAGAAAATACATAATGTGTTTCATGTGTCAATGCTTCGACGATACCGATCCGGCCCTTCACATGTCATTTCCCCGACCGAGGTTGTAATTTAGTCTGATCTGTCATATGTTGAAGAATCGATTCGAATTTTAGCTCGTGGGATTAAAAAGCTGAGAAATAAGAGAATTGCATTAGTAAAAGTATTATGGCATCAACACGAGGTTGAAGAAGCTACATGGGAACCCAAGGATGCTATGAGAAAACAATACCCGAATCTATTCACTGGTAAGATTTTTAGGGACGAAAATCCCTAAGGGGGGAGAGCTGTAACAGCCTAGTTTTAGCTAAATTAGAACAGTAGTTTTGGAACCATAAATCCGATGTTGGAAAATTATTTTAATATTATTTTCGGTATTTACAGCATGTTATTTGATATGTGTGAAAATTTCGTGAGTTAATTTTATCGATTGGTTGGTTAATTTGATAAAAAGGACTAAATCGCGTAAAATGCAAAAGTTGCCTTCTATTTGTTAAACATGTTTAATAGCTATGTTTTATTAAAGTGAAGGTCTTTATGTTGTAATTAGACCGTTAATAGTATGAGTGGACATATATGGACATTTAATGGATGTTTTAAATGGATTTTCATTAAGGTTAAAATGGTAACTAGCATAATTATTATATGTTAAATGAAACAAAATCAATTTTAAGCTTAATTGTCATCTTCATGGCCGAATATTAAGAGGAATTAAACCATTCTTAGGTTTTAAAGCATTCAGCACACTCTTAGCTTGATTGAGGTACGGTTTTAGCTCAGTTTTTGATGATTTCTATGTTTTTGTAATCGTTGCAGCTCAATTTTTGCTAGCCCGTACCTTTAATTTCGAAATTGTTAAAGATTTTGAAGTTGAAATTGTTGAATCTATGTGTTCCTTTATGTTTAATGTTGAAATATGAAAGCTTGATGATGGATTTTCATGTTTTGTAAAGTGATTTTTGATGAAAATGCATAATAAGGATTAAATTATGAAATGTGCAAATTGAGTGGTTAAAATATGAAATAAAAGAAAGTTTTGGACTGCTAGGGACCTATGAATAATTCGGACAAGCTTGGGTTTATGAAAATTATGTGAATTTTGTGTATTTGTGAATTAGGGACTAAATTGATTAAATGTGAAAGTTTAGGGGATAATGTGCAAATAGGCCTAAATTTAACTCTTGGACTAAATTGAATGAATGGTTGATTCAATAAGTTAACTTTGAATATATTTAGATCAAGAAAAGAGGAATCCGGAATTAGATCGGGGGACAAGCAAGGTTATCAAGTAGTCTATTCGATCTATCAATTCTGAATACGAGGCAAGTTCGTATGTGGTAATTTTATTATAAAAGTATGTTAAAAGCTTTGATATTGCATAAACTGTGATTATGAGATTATGGATAATGTTTGAATTGTGAAAATGACTTTACGAATGCATTCGATGATAGAAACAGAAAGTGTGAAATCCCGGTTGAACTTAAGGAATAGATTTAGATACTAGTGTCATGTTATTAGATGATAAGTTGAGTTGGCTTCTGGCCATAATATTAGCACTCCGGGTGCTAGTTATACTGATTTGGCTTTGGGCCATGCATATCGAATGATTTGGCTTCGGGCCATGATAATTATTCTTTGGATAAGTTACCTTGATTTGGCTACTGGCCATGGTGTAGGTACTTATCGTATGAGACTATTAAGTATCCAATTTTTATTCCGAAAGTTTCAACGGGTAAACGAATGATGTGGTTGAGAAAGAGGTTACTACAAGGCGATACAGGTATGTACAGGACCTGCTCGGGTATTAAATAGAGAAAGTTCAATGAGATGGTATTTAATCATGTTTTAAGACATGAGAAAGGTTTGTAGTTAATGTGAAATTGGTTTATTTACATTTATTCGATGAACTAAGTTATTTACATACGAGCTTACTAAGCTATGAAGCTTACTTCGTGTTATTTTTTCTATGTCTTATAGTGAATCAAGGCTAGCTCAGATCTTGAAGTCGTTGGGAACATCATCATCGCACTATCAGACATCTATTTGGTACTTTTGAGTTGTGTATATATGATATATGGCATGTATAGGCTAGATGTGGTATTTTGGTTGTGATTATAGCCATGAGAGTTGGCTTGTAAATGATGTTAATATTGATGTATGTTTGGCTAATAGAAATGGCTTATTTTGGCATGTTTGGTATGAATATGGTTAATTGTTTTGTGGAGTATAAATGCTTGAGAGATGCTTTGATGAAGTATGATTTTAGAAGCTGAATTGATAAGTATTTGATTAGGTAAATGGCACTGAATTGAGTATTGAATTTGGTTGAAATGGATATTATATGAATTGTGCTTTTGGTTGATGATTTTGGTTGCCTAATTGAATGATGAAATGGTACCATTTTGATTGTTTAGGTGAGCATAAGTTGGGGTGGCAAATTGGCCTTGCAAATGGCCTATTTTTTTCCACACGGGCAAAGACACGGGCGTTACAAGCACCAACCATAATTACATAAAAAGATGTATTGTGTAGACGGAGACACCCTTACTTATTTTTGGCCTCATGTCTCACCTATGTCATTACACAGACTTCTGCATGTCGTGATAGAAAACCTCGAATGTGAATTCCTTAATTAGCTCAACTGTGTTGCGACTTCGAAGGCTTGTGTCACGACTCGGCTTTCATTCGTTATGCTCTTGGGCCTAAAATTAGGTGTCCTTCACATTCAAGTAAATCATTAAAACCACCTTAAGGATGATATTGGCCTAATTAGGTCAATTAACTCGAAATAATGCATAAAAACACTTATTTTGCAATATTTTAATCCTAAATTGAGAAATGTGAAAATGTTATAAAACATATTAAAATTCCTAGAAAATAAGCTGATTAAGTGCAAAAAAATATCGAATCTGCCACTACAATTTTTAGCATATTAGATCGCTACTAAAAACATCATTATCAACATCATTTCTGGATTCACCAGACATTTTTAGCTATAAAACAGAGAAATTTATAATCAGTATACAATCCAAACTCAAACTTGACTCGACAATGGCATATACCTCTAGACTCAATTCTAAGCTTGATTTAGTTTGAGAATCAGCTAAACTTATAGCTCTCATACCACTAAATGTAACACCTTAACACTCATCCCGATTGTCAGATTTGGGTTACAATTTGTCACATTCATTGCCGGAACAACTACGATTAAAACACAAATGATTCATATCAGTTAATCATCAAAATTCAGTTGAAACATACAATCAATATGAAATAAAGTCAATTATGGGTCTTATACAAGCCTACATAAACATTAAAGCTAACCCGAGAAAGAGATAGGACTTAATTGTAAGAATTCAAAATGTCAGACCGATGTCGTGACGTCGTTCAATCCATGTCGGGATGACAAAAAATAGTTTTTCTCATCACAATGTCAGGGCAATCAACGTCGCAATATCACCCAATGTAATGGCCTCGTTGAGTGGATGGTTCCTCATCACACTATAACCCTACAGGTCATTTTGCGTCGCAATGATGTACAAACAATGTCACGGCATCACATACTATTTTTGGCCAAAATGTACCAATTGGTACCTAAATCCAAGCTAACCTTTCATACCCAAAATTTACGCCTAAGTTTAGTATCTCCACATGTATTAAACATACCAAAACACACCCAACACATAAACAAATATCCATATTTAATCATAATACCAACTTCTTTACTTAATCATTTATGCAACCAATCAATTCTTTATCAAAACATATGTTAAACACAAATCAATTAATAGTTGATTCCATATCATTTTAAATCTGAAGTACCAATTCATAAACCTAATGCATCTTCTTTACCAAACTCAACATTTCACCAATCATTTAATTCAACATTTATTAACATGATATCACATGATAAACCTTAACCAATATCCAAATCATACCATCTTAAATATGCCTCAACATAGCATGCTCTCTTACTTCATTAATTCAAACATCATTAAGCATTCGATATCATATCAACTACATTGAAACCTATTTACCAAAATATTTTCATTTGGCCAAATACATGCATCATTAATATATCATATACAAGCATATACACATAGTTTAAACAGAAATGACTCAACCTATGTACATGCATTTTCAAAACACAAAGTAAAAATGTTACAAACTTTGTTGAGTTTGAGATTGTTGATAGGATGTTCAG
Source organism: Gossypium hirsutum (assembly GCF_007990345.1). Taxonomy (NCBI): domain Eukaryota; kingdom Viridiplantae; phylum Streptophyta; class Magnoliopsida; order Malvales; family Malvaceae; genus Gossypium; species Gossypium hirsutum. The sequence goes on along the minus strand of NC_053429.1, from coordinate 47,516,827 downwards.
TCGACATTCAAGATCATGAATAGAACCTAACCTACACATGAAAAACAAAGTTGTATGCAGAGTAATAAACTTAGTGGTATTTTTATAATCAAATATTATAACACTAAATAAGTTGCTTATATGCATGAATAAAAAACTTAAGGTTCAAATGCAAAACAATATATATTGTAACATAATATTTCATCCTCTCAATTCATTACATGTACCATTATACTTTTTATATTTGAATTCCATATTAACCTAAATTGGACTTAAAATGATACACAAATCCAACCAATCACACTAGTTTGGCACCTGGTGCGTCTTCGGACAAATACAAAGTAAATAAATTGCATCATGCGCTCATTGGTATAACCAAAGTAAAAATGTGCCCAATACTAATCGGCTTATAGTCAAAGTAACCTGTACTCAATCTATCCTATGGCATGTCAATCATATCTGGCCCTGCTTGAACAGTTAATAGGGTAACGATTTCTTAATTCTAAATATAACTCAATTTCACAATTCACATTTTCATATCATTAACCCATCATCAATTTATAATTATATAACAACATAATTCATCACAATTTGAAGCAGATTCTACACTTGTATCAAGATACAATATTTTTAAATCTATTCAATTTAGTCCATATCTCAAATAAGCCATCAAATGATATCAATTCAACTCAATTAATCAGTTTCAAATTACCTTAATATCTTACCATTTAAAAAATATATATATGAAACAATTGTAGTGGTTCAAATTATAGAAATACAATTCGAAAGTTCCGAGCTATTCGTAGATGGCTTTAGCTTTTCCTTTCCCACTCGAGGAATTAGGGTTGACGTTAGGTATGGATTAACATAAACATACCACATCATTAATATACAACCAAATTTAGAATCAATTGTCAATTTATATAACTTTTACATTTTATTCAATTTAGTCTCCAAAATCAGAACTAACATAACTTTCACTTTAAGAGCTCCAAATTGAAATCTGATTTCACTATAATCCATTAGAGACCTACTTTTCATTTCTACAATTAATTTTAAAATTTATTCAGTTTAGCCCCTAATGTACGAAACGGTCAATTTAGTTCAAAATTTAGTCTTTTTTCACATATGTACATAAAATCTATCAATTTGATTTATAAAATTTTCAATTCCTCAACTATTGAAACTTTCAAAACTTTAACAATTTAACGGATTGAGACATGGGTTAGCTAGATTAGGCCACCATGATCTCAAAAACATAAAAATTACAAGAAAATGACTAAATTGAACTAAAAATTTGAAACCCCTAAAAGCCTAAAGCTTCTTCTTTGAAATTCTTGGTGGTGAAGTTTGAGAAAGGCAATGTTTTCTCTTTCTTTTCACCCAAATGTTTTATTATAAAAATATCTTACTTTATAATTTTTTTATTAAATTAGAATTTTTATAAAATATATATCTATATAGTTACCTACTGTCCACAATTATTTCTAAAGTGGTATCATTTCCACTTTAGTGCTTAATCCATTTCTAATTAATAAAAATTCATAGTAATTGAACTTTTATCACTTTTACAATTTAGTTTCTAAACCTTAATTAATCACTAATTCCACAAAATTACTATCAAAAACTCAATTCACCTATATAATAACTCCGTAAATATTTAATAATAATATTTATGGGTCTGTGCACAAAAATGGGGTCCTAGCACTGTATTTTTCAACACCATTGATATTCGGGTAGTTACAAGAGTTTTGCCACATTTTTTAATTATGTTAAGTGTTTACCATTTGACCATGTGGGTTTCATAAAAATATGATAATAAAAAAAAAGATGAAAATATTATCTTTCTTCCTCTTTACCAGCTAACCACTTAGGGAAGTAGAAGGCTTTCCACACTTCTCCATTTTTCTTCATTGTTCCATCATTTATACTCATTTCTTTCTCCTTGACCATTTTTCATCATTTATTTGCAAAATCTACTTACAAAAACCATTATTTAGCTTCTTCATTCATCATCTCCATTGTCCAAAAAGCTAAGGTTTGAGCATTTATGTGAAGAAATGTGTTTGAGTGATGAAAGGATGCAATTAAGGTATGGGTTCTATAGTTTTCACCTCATTCATGCTTAATCTCATGTTTATTGCAATCTTTTGAGTTGTTGAATCATATTTATGGTCATTTAATGAATTATATAGTAATGAGTTTTTATTGTTCATGAAAGAAAATGAAGAAGGAAAAGGGAATGCTAGCAAGTGAAAGGAAAAGCTAGTAGATTATGATGGATTTAGGCTTCTTCAATACTTTTGAATATTTTTGTATGGAAAGATATATGAAAAACCTATTAAAAATCTCATATAGAATTTATATTCTTTTTAGTTGATTTATTATTTAATTAAATATATTGTAGTAGATTAATGTTAAATAATCACAAAAGTGAGGATGATGGCAAGAAGATAACCTTGTGAATTATTTTTATGCTAAGCCTTCTTGTAGGGATACTAATGGAATTTTGAATCTTGACTCTTGATTTGGTGGATTTAATATTATGAATGAAATTATTGTTCGTCTTGTAATGATCAATGACTCGGATGTTGTTTTTGAATTTGTAAACTTAATTGAAGATGTAATGTTGTTATCTTGGAAATACTAAAACAAGGCCTTAGTAATGTAGTTAAATAGTTAAGATACAATTGATATGCCAATAGGGGACTCATGTTACTTGCACTTCGGTGCTCTTATTCCTGGCACTACGGTGCGATTCTTTTTTGGTCTTCGGACCCTTGTGCTTCAACGCTCTTGTTATCATAATCCTGGATAATTCGTCCCAAATATCATATCTTTATTTTCTAGGCATACTAATGACTGAAGTCAACTAACTTTGATTTTTGAGAATGACTTGATTACGGCATGATATAACTTATACGTAAATTGTTCGATGAAATTACTTATATGTGTTCTCATGGTACTAAACTGCTTATGGTTTTTCAAAATTGACATGTAGATGCCATTCACATTTCTTCTAATGTATTATATAATCTTGTATATGATGAGAATCTCAGTTTTGAATGTAATTATTTAAGGTTTTATCCATATTATCTTACTAAGCTTTTTGCTTAACATATCGTTGTGTTTGCGCATAGGTTTTCCGAATCCAGGCTCAGTGCTTCTCGAGAATGACAAGCATACACCATAGTCACCATTAAAGAGTATGAAACATTTGTATTTGCAATTGTTACCTAATGGCATGTACTAAAGGAGTTATCTAGGAGTGTATATATAATTGTTTTATATTACTCTAAAGTGATATCTATTTTACTTATTTTGCTCGACCTTGAGTCGCATGCTAAATTTATTTCCAATGAATGCATGCATGCTTTGGTTTTCCATGCTTTAATTTGGTTATTGAATGTTTTTATATAAGTTTAATATGCTAGCTTAACATCTTGAATGTTTTGACATGTTTTACCACATTTTGACTATGTTTTATGAATAGCCCCGGCCCTGAGGGTTGTTTGAGAGTGCAACCACCGAGGGCCCAAAATTGGAAGGGGCTTAAAAAAATATTTTTTTAGCTTTTAATGTGGAAAAAAATTTTCAGACCAAAAGAAATTAATTAAATTCCTAGGGCTTTTAATTTTTCACCATAAATGCTCCATTTTTTAGGGCCCCAAAAATTTTTCAGCTTTTATTGTATTACATTTTATAATTTTTTTTTAAGAGGGTCCCAATTTATTGTTTCATCTAGGGCCCCAAGAATGTCAAGAACAGGCCTATTCATGAATAAGAATGCTAGTCCTTTGATTTTTTTTTAACATGTTTTATGAAAGTCTAGCTTGAAGGTGTTTCGGTTGTTTGCGACCATTAAATATAATTTCTAAGTTACTAAATCTAGGATTTTGATATGGTAAAGTTTGGGGATGGGAAAGGGGTGGTTCAATTTTTGGCTTTAAGGGTCGAAGTATCAGTAGAAGGACTCAAAGGTATCGACACAAGTGAGTTAGAATGCCTCAATGGGTTTTCTGGAGCCCTTGTATTGATACATCTAGGCATATGTATCATAACATGATATGGCCATGCCTCGGGAATGCCCTTGGTCTAGCTCACCAAGCGACGCTAGCAATCTTTTGCAAGCTGGTCAGCTCGATCCTAGCCTATTAAACTTGATTCAGCACGAATTTTAGCTTAACCATCTTTTTAATTTATGCACTTTAGTTGCTGGAATAAGCTTCAAATAATATTAGTTAATTTAGTTTAAGTAATTAATGTGTCTTAAGTTAATTAATATGTCTAAGTATTTTCGGCATTAAATATGTCTTAGTTAATTAATTTGTATCAATTAGCACAGCCATTTAATTTGCCTGAAAACTATTTACTTTGTCTTAGTACAAAGAGCCATTTAAAGTGTTTTAAACTTAGGAAACTTAATTGAGCTAGTTAATGTGTCCTTACCGAATTTTAATTGATGTGTTTAGGTGATCATTCAGCTGAATTCAGCTGGTGCATGGACGGCATTAATAGGCATATGTGTTTGGAGCTGGAGCATTAAGCTAGTCTAGCAGCTGTTTCTCTTTTCCAAGGGGTTGTTCGTGAAGAGCAATGGACAAGGAGTTGTTCACACTAGACCATTCAGCTCACAAAACGTTTTCACACCATGGGAGCTATTCATTTTCGTCCATTCACACTTGGAGGCTGTTGGAGATCAATTGTTCACACCAATTTGGTTGTTCATGCATCACATTCCTATTAAAAATGGCTGTTGTGTGACAGCCCAAAATTGACCCTAGTCGGGAAGTGGTTTCGGGACCACTAAACCGAGTCATAAAAATAATTAACCGTCATAATTGATGCTCATTATATGTACATGTGCATGTGTGAAAATTTCGTGTTTGAATTTTGTTAATTGTAAGTGAATTTTATCAAATAGGACTTATGTGAGAAATTTTTGAAATGTGCTAGGCAAATGCAAAGTGGCCTATTAATGCATATTGTGAAAATGATGGGTTTGCATGTCAATTTACCCAAATTAAGGCATAGTGGCCGGCCATGCTATGAGTGGAAACATGTCACAAACATGTTATGTTAGTGAGGTATGTTAGGAAAAATAAAATAAGGAGTATGGGTAATAAAGAAATGGAAACAAAAAAAGTGTGTGGTTGTTCCCCCCCCCCCATTGCCGTGAGTTAAAGAAAAGAAAAGAAAAATTTTGTTCATCCTTTTTCATCTTCTTTTGGCCGAAAATTCTAAGGAAGGAGGAAGGAGTTCTTGCTTCATGTTTGGTTTGGAAGAGGATTAGGAGGAGGTTTGGCCATACTTGTATCTAGATCAAGGTATGTTTGAGGTTGTGCCATGAGATTCATGCATGTTTTTAGTTGCTAGCTTGAGTTCTAATTAGCCCATGGTTCAAATCTTTGCTATGTCATGGGGATGATATTCGGCCTAGGTGGATTTTGTGTTAATGCCATTGCATGCTAAATATGAAGCTTGTTAATGATGCATGTGATGGTGGATTGATGATTCTTGAATCTTCTTTTTAGCATTTTTGAGTGAGCACATATGTGCATTGGTTGCTAGATGGAGAAGAATCGGCTAGCAAGTTGTGTGCTAAGGCCGAATATAATTTTTGTATATTAATGAGTAATGCATGTGTTAAATTGATGGAAAGGGAGAGGATGCTTTACTAGTGTATATATGTGTGTATTAGCCAAGTTTTGAACTTGAAACAAAATGGTGTTTAGTCAATACAAGTAACCATACTTGTAGAATGTATTAAGTGTTGCAATCGGCCCCAACATAGACATGTATGTTCGGCCACATGAATAAGTACATAAGCTATGTGTATGTTCGGCCATAGGTAGCCTATTGATGGCTTTAGCTTGACTTAGAAAATTCGGCTAAGGGGAAATATTAGCTAGTATGTTGAATTCGATTCGTGATTTCGGACACATGTGACTCTAATGTCTAATGTATATATGGGCTAAGTACCTTGAGCTTCTCTTTTGATGTTCGAATGAATTGTATTAAATTGCTTGATGTGATTAAAAATGCGTATGACCATTGTGTATTTGAGCTAAAAGGGTGGCCATATGACCTATCAAACTCCTTGTCATATTCGGCCATAAGCTAGCAAAATGAGACTTTAATGAGTTAAATTTGTTTGAATTAGCTCAAGAGCTTAGAGGACCCCAGTTGGATAAGGGAAAGGAAAAAGTGGTCGAGTAGCCATCGGAATCGTTCGACAACATCCGAGGTAAGTTCTTGAGTAAAAGAGCTTAAATTATGATTTGATTAGATCATGTTTTAAGCAAATCAAAATCATGCTCTGTGTGTGTGGCTATTGAGCGGAAATTGCAAGAATGATAAGTGTCTTGTGTTTGAGTTTTGCTAACGAAAACGAAATACGAATGTGCCATGATTTATTGTTAAATGTGCATGGTTATTTGAATGATGTCCGGGCTAAGTCCCGAAGGCTTTGTGCTAAGTGACCATATCCGGACTAAGATCCGAAGGCATTTGTGCGAGATACTAATTCCGGGCTAAGCCCGAAGGCATTTGTGCGAGTTACTAAATCCGGGTTAAGTCCCGAAGGCATTTGTGCGAGTTACTATAACCGGGCTATGTCCCGAAGGCGTTTGAACGAGTAGCTATATCCGGTTAAATTCCGAAGGTACGTGATTTGGGAATGAATGATCTTGCTGTAAAAATTTCAGTTAATACGCTTGAAACATCCCAACATTAAGGTATGTTTCGTATGTGCTTTGAATTAGTTGAGCCCTTACAAATAAGTATTCGCTCAGTTGATAAATGAGCTACCGGCCTTTGGCTAAGTTGATCTTTGTGTATGAATAAAAGGGTTGGTAATGTGAAGTAAGTATGATATTGAAAAATTGTGCATATGAAATTATCCGTTTAGCTACATGAATGCTATACTTTTGTTGTGCTGGAATCCCTTGCTCAAAACTTACTAAGCATAAATTGCTTACTCCGTCTCCTTGATTCTCTGTTTTATAGATTTTGGTTCTCCAGCTATCGGACTCGGGATTTTGAAGTCGAAGTCGTCCACACTATCAAAGCCCCCCCCTTTTTGGTACAATTTTGGTTGAACTTCGAAATGGCATGTATAGGACTACCCTTTTTGTTGGGGTCATGGATCCTTTGGACTTGTATAATTTTGGATAGCCATGCGAAAATGGCTTATATATGTTTGAGTATAATGTTATAATCATTTGGTATGGATATGGTTATTGAGAGGTGTGGATATGCTTAACAAGGATTGGCCATGGGAATGGTTAATCTCTATCATAATTTGTGCTATTTATGCTAAAAGGGCTAGTTGAATCATGGAAACTATGAAATAGGTAAAGTCTACCTTAAAGGCAGATGCTGACAGCAGCAGTGATGTAGATTTGGAAAATCACTAAAAATAGTAGGAAGGGAATTAAATAGTGAATAAATTATGTAAACGAACCTTGATGAATCTATTTTCATAGGAAAGTAACGAAACGATCATATGGACAGTATGTTAAGAGATATTCAGGTTCTCGTAAGACAGGGCCAGAACGGTTTCTGGATTCCCTGTTTCGACTTTGGAAATTCATTATAAATTAACCAGAGATAATTAGGAGTCATGCCATATATTTATAGATTCCTCTTTGAGTCTAGTTTCTATAGAAACAAACAACATCAGTATTGAAGCCCTGTACAGGGAGATATCCAAGTCGTAATACGCAAAGATCAGTGTAGTCAATCCCTGTAACATGGGAGACTTTGACTAATAAACTGTACTAATTGGCCCAACCAAAAATTCTAGAAAAAAATATATAGATGGGCATATGAGTCTAGTTTCAGGGAAAATTTACGGAACTGGATTCCGAGTTTTTGAACTCAAGATATGATTTTTAAAGCGACTAGTACGCAGATTGGCAGTGTCTGGGAAATTTTTTTATAAGTGGTTTAAAATCTGTTAACACCTTGTGTTCGACTCCGGTGACGGTCTCGGGTTCGGGGTGTTACATGTTGCATTTTCGGCTTCCCAAGAAAGGAATAAACATATTCACCTTGCTGGAAATTCCTTTCACCTTAGATGACCATTCGGGTTTGTGCATTCATACTTGACAGGCTGCTCATATTTGGTTTCACACCTAATGTCCATTGGAGCACTCAAGACATCATTTAACACATTCAAAACCATTCAACTGATCAAAGCAGCTCATTAAAAGGCCGTTCACACCATTAGACATTTTTGGGAAGCTTCAAGGAAACTTCAGCTTAATTAAGCTGATTTCAGCTGTCCATTTAGTTTCATTAATGACCATTGGTGTCTCTCATACTAAAAAACTTCAAGGAACCTTTAAGGAAGCTTCAAGGGACGTTCTAGGAAGTTGCCAAGAAGTTTCAGCTTATTTAACTGAATATTTGTTGCCCATTCAGCCCCCTAAGTGCTTATTCGGCTAGCTAGGTGTTTAGCTATAAATACTTAGCCAATTTTATGTTGTTAAGACTTTTTCTCATTGTTGAATGTTTATAACATTTGTGAGTTTTTCAACTCTCTTAATTCATTTTAGACTCAACTTGACTTATCTAGCTTGCTAGCGGCATCATTCTATTTCTTTGAACTTATCACTCCTAAACTGAGTGTGGCGTTCACCCCATTGATATCTTTGGTTCCTATCTTCCTAGATAGTGGGTCAATATCCTATCTTCTATCTGTAACAGTTCGATTTAGACCCTAGTTGAAATAGTAGTTTTGGGACAACAAATCTGAGTCAGAAAAATATTTTAATATTATTTTATGTTCTTAATATATGTGAATTAGTATGTTTGAAATTTTCATACAAAAATTTGATCATTTGTGAGCTTAATTTGATAAAAGGACCTAATTCCGTAAATGTAAAAGTTACATGCTGTTTGTTAAAGTGCTTAATTGATTTGTCTTATTAAAAGAGAGGTCCGTATGATGCAATTAGACCATTGAAAGCATGAGTAGACAATTATGGCCTTAATATAATGGTTTATTAAATGGTTTAATAAAAGGGCAAAATTGGTATTTAGTATTAATGTTCATTAACTAAAATAAACATGATATTTGTTTCATTCTTTTATCATACGGCCGATTATATCAAAGAAAATAGGAGAGAAAACACAAGTTAGGTTTTCAGCACTTTGATTGGTGATTAAGGTATGGATTTTGTTCAATTTTTGATAATTTTTACGTTTTTGTAATTGTTACACAGTATCCTATCTAGCTGATGTCTGAATTTTCGAAATTTTGATGATTTTGAGTTGAGCCATTGATGAAATTATGAGTTTGATGAAGTTTGATGATAGTAAATGGAATATATGTGTTAGATTATTAAGTTTTGTCTTTGAAATTTAGATGAATTTGAGTAACTTGGGCTAAATTGTGAAATTTTGAGGGACTAAAATGTGAAATAAATGAAACGTATGGACTTATATGAATACTATGAGAATTCAGCCTAACATGGGTATATGGAAATTTTGTATATTTTGTGATTTTTGTGATTAGGGACTAAAGTGCAAAAATATGAAAATATGAGGGCTAATTTGTAAAATACCCTAAATATGTGTTTGTGGATTGATTTGAATGATTTGGTGAATAAAAGGGTTAAATTTGAATTTATATAGATCAAGAACTAAAGAAAATGAAATTAGATCGGGGAAAGTCAAAAGTCATCGAGTAGCCGATTCCATCTATCCAAATCTGTACGAAGTAAGTCTATATACAAATAAATGTGTTTTTAATTGAATTACTATTGATTATATGCTATTGAAATATGATGAATGAATATATGAGTTGAGAAAAATGAGACATCTGAGAAAGTATCGACAAAGTTCCGACGTCCAAAAAGCCCCATACAAACTATTGGAATAGTTAGGATACATATGCCATGACATAGGATCTTATATCTTTTATCATGTAAGACCACGTTTGGGACGTTGGCGTCGACTTATGATTTACGTGTAAGACCACGTCTGAGACGTTGGCATCGTATTTGATTTCGTGTAAGACCCTGTCTGGGA